>NW_027062720.1:167389-304889 GCF_032884065.1 Artemia franciscana | reverse complement strand
TATTGACAATCAGAGTGAAGGTTGGCGATTAAAATTAGTAATTATGAACATGATAAAAATTATTATTGTAATTACTATAAAATTATTTTTTATGGGCATAATTATTACAAGAATTATAAATAAGCAGCATTGCAAGATTTACAGTAAATCCTTTAAAGAAAATTCAAAAATGAAACCACGTCAATGTTTTAACAGTCAATTCTGCCTTTCACTGATTATCCTTTGACATTTTATCAGGCGGGGGGGGGGCGTAAATCTAGCAGCGTAATGCAACAATCTCATTATTAAGTCAGATCCGTTGTGATTATGATCAGATTCCTACTAAATATTATCTGATGGTTGGGGTTTGAAGAACTTCCACTGCTAAGCCCATTTAAACTGTGACCTCTAGAAAAGGCATATTAATAAAAACATTATCATCTTAGTAGCCCCAAGAATTGAGGCTCTTAAGATGGGTTTTAATCCGTTTGATATAAGCACTTTGTACTAACCATTAATCTGAAATAATTGAGAATTATGGTATTCATTTGTCTTGTTAAAATGGGAATATTTAACTCTAGTGTATAATCTTTATATCATGTTTGTCTAGTTGAGTAATGTTTTAACAGTCAATTCTGCCTTTCACTGATTACCCTTTACATTTTCTGGGGGTAGGGGGGGGGGTAAATGTAACAAAATAATGCAACTTTCTCATTATTAAGTGGGATCGGTTGTGATTATGATCATAGACCTACTAAGTATTCCCTGATAGTTTGGGTTTGAAGATGTTCCACTGATAATCCCATTTAAAGCCTTGAGCTCTAGTAAAGGCATATTGATAAAAATATTATCATCTTAAAAATCATGTTCTTTTTTAACTGCGATTTAGGACCCAATTAATAAGCTAAAGAGTTTTTTGTCAGCTGGCGCTTTAATATTCGACTAAATTATTGATCCTATAAATAATTAATCATAAAATTATTGATCCTAAAACAAAGCCGTGATACGGGGTCGAAATTTTAATATAACTTTTTAAATTTGTCTTCTTCAGACCTACACGGAATGCTTGCTGCCCCTGTCCTCCCCTTATATATGGATTTATAAACATAAATTCTGTAATAGAACTTTTTATATCAATGGAATGTTTTAAGTTTCGTTTGACGCAGTTATTTTGTAGCTGAAATTATGAAAACTAACACTTATGACCAGACCAATACGATAGTGGTTTTTGCTCAACAGGACTGGTTTTGTTTAAATGTTTTTTTAAATTTCCTAGAACATTTTGGAAATAGAGGTTGATACAAAGGAAAGATTAAGTGCTTTGGTTCAAATCATCTTTGACAAGGTAAATATTGTAAGATAGAATGAATAACAAATATTTATTTTCTTTTTGATTTGGATGAAGTTAAAATATATCGGAATTATTTGTGTATTGATTCAAGTATTGGCCCTCAGGTAATATACCTTACTGTCTACTTTGTGGGAACTATCGGCCTATTTGATTATATAAAAAGGCAAATTACAATAACAAGGTTAATATTCATACCAAACTTTAACTGAAGCTTTTTTATCTACTTTTTATTTTATGAAACTTTAAATTAAGAATATTTCTCTGGATTTTTTTTTGCCAAGTTTAAACTATTTTTAGTTCTTAGATTGTTATTGGAGATATCGATATTAGAGGTGGTATCAGTGACGTCAAGACAGTTGGACTTAATTAATGGTCTTTTTTGGCTAACCTTGGATTATAACATTTAGTTCCATATGTTCGATAAAACATTATTAAATTTTTCTGGTTAGCCAAAATTAAACTATTCCCAGTTCGTAGCTAGTTTGATAAGATTGGTAACAAGGATAACAGATTATATTTACCTACTAATTTTACTTGTAAGCATATTGAAGATATTAATTTACCAGAAATTTTAAATCAGCGGCATGTGAAACAGGCCCTTCCTAGTAATTTGAATTATAATGATAGTCGAGTTTTAACTTATAAATTTTCAAAAACTATTGGGCAAATTATTTTTAATTATAATTTAATACTTAAAAGATTAGATAGTGATATAAAATGGAAACCGGTTTGTAATTGTAAGCAACTTGGCCCATTTGTAAATACTACTTACAAAAATGTTATAACAGGGGACTTGTCAATAATAAAGCATGATGATCTTCAAATTATAATGAATAAAGGGGCTAATTTCCGTCTTTCTCATCATCTGAAACCATCGAGTGTTCTTGATGGCTCGGAAAATGATTTTGATTTATTTATTGATAAGTGGTGTAAGAAAGAGAATAAAAGTAAAGAGAAATTTCAAAGTTGGAAGAATTTAATTATTAGTAGAATAAGAAATAAAATATATTCTAATTTAAAAAATAGTGACACTAAATCATTATTTTATAATGCGAAGATTAAACAAGCAATTGCTAATCTACAGAATGAATTTGTAATTGTGCCAGTGGATAAAGCTAATAATAATTTTGCCATAATTTGTCAGAAGCTGTATTGTGATATCTTAAAAAGGGAGTTATGCACAACTAATGTTTACGAAAAGGTAAATTTAGAGGATGAGAATTTAATTGAAAAGACTGAAGAAATACTTTTTTAAAATTTTAATATTAAAATAAATGACAATGATAAAAAGTTCCCTTTCTCATATTGGACTGTAAAATTTCATAAGAATCCCCCTAAACCACGGTTTATTGCTGGAGCAGCTAAATGTCCAACCCGCATTGCTGCTACTGACCTCTCTTTAATTTTAAAGGAAATTGCAAATAAACTTAAAACCTATTGTTCTGGTATTAAAAAGTTTTCGAATTTTAATCCATATTGGAGTGTTAATAATTCACTGCAGGTGATAGAGTCTTTAACAATGGTTTCAGCTAAAAGAATTGAGTCTTTCGATTTTGCGACAATGTATACTAATTTATCACTTAATGTAGTGTCGGATAATTTAAAAACTGTTATCAAGAAATCTTTCCTCTTATCTAGTAAAAGGTTCTTAAAAATAGACACTTATAATAAAAAAGCTATATAGACAAATTGCTTTAATACCACAGTTAACTTGAGATGTTACAGCTTGGATATGATTTTTGAGTTATTAGAATTTGTTTTATACAATACTTATATAAGATTTGGTTGTGATTTGTACAAGCAAATCGTGGGAATTCCCATGGGGGGGGGGGGAATGCCAGCCCATTTATAGCTGACTTGTTTTTAAGTCAACTAGAATATAAATATATGATGGATAAGAATAATCCAAATAATTTAAAACATGTTTTGTCAAATAATAAAAGATATTTAGATGATATTTTGGTCTTAAATTGTAAGGATTTCATTGATATTTCTAAAAATATATATCCATCAGAGCTTACTCTTGAACCTAGTCATGGCGCTGGTCATGAAGATCATTAGATTTAAATGTTAATATTTGTGATAATAATAAATTAAGTTTTAAAATGTATAATAAAACGGATGATTTTGATTTTGAAGTGATTAGTTTCCCATTCCCTGAAAGTAATATACACTCAAATATCACATATTCTGCTTTTTTCTCACAGTTACTTCGTTATGCAAGGATTTGTAGTAATTATATTGATTTTAAAAATAGATGTAAAATCTTAAGCCAAAAATTGATATCAAGAGGTTTTTCTGCAAATAAATTAAGTTGGCAATTTAAAAAATTTAGTTTTCATTATAACGAACATTTAGATAAATATCAAAAGAATTATCTGGAAATACTTAAAGAAATTTTTAACTAATTTTGGAGCTTCGACAACTGATGATGCAGCGCCATTTATTTTGAATTGTGTTTCTAATAGAGTGGATTTTTTTAAAAAATAGCCACATGGTGAAGATGAATTCTATAATTGTTTAGTTTATTTATTTTTTTTTTATTTTTTTTGCAATGTGTTAATATTTGTGATTTGGTAAATTTTATAATATTTAGTTTACCTATTGTTGCTAAAAAGAGTGATATATTAACATGATAAGCTTGTTTTGGTATTACTTGGTTGTTTTACATTTGCTGGGTTTTTTTTTCATAGGCATGTATTTTGGGGGTGATACCTGATACGGGGATGCCATGGATATTCTGTGGTAGCCACAACACTTGGCTGGGTAGAGAATTTAAAGTGGCGAAACCCTATAGGCCAGTGTATTCTCCTGATAAGCCCTTGTGATTAGTTGTTGCCTCTGAATTATTTGTCTTTATTATTTTTTCTATTGTTTGGTAAATGACGACTTATACTTATTGACGACATGACTGCCTGTCCATGGATTATTCTTTATGGTTGATTGTGTTTGGCTATGCTGTTTGACCTATGTGATTGTATGGATGAGTAGGGTTAAGGCCTCATTCAAGTGCTGGTCTATATTAATCACTAATTTAGGAAAACAGTCTTCCTTTTCTCCTTCTGTCTCTTTTTTTTATGTGTTTGTGCTGTTGCATTGGTGATTTCTCTTTTCATGATATATATATATATATATATATATATATATATATATATATATATATATATATATATATATATATTAAGATTTCTAGTTCGAATTTGGCTTTTATTACGCTTTTTACACGCTTATTTACATAATTTATAGCACTTGGTATTTACCAAGTGACATATAGCGATTACAATTTCTGTCGGTTCCGCTTTTGCTAGTTTCGACACTTCCAGATAAGCTAGGACGATGAAAGTTGGCAGGCATTTCAGGAACCCGACCAGATTAAAGTAGAAATAGTTGCTTTCCCGTTTCGATCATCTGGGGGTAAGTGGAATGACGGTTAATTCGGAAAAAGTAGAAAAAATGAGGTATTTTCAACTTACGAACGGGTTATCGGATCTTAATGAAATTTGACGTTTAGTAGGACCTCGTGTCTCTTATTAGAGCTCTTATTTTAAATCTCAACCTGATCCGGTCACATTGGGGAGAGTTGGAGGGGGAAACCGGAAATCTTAGAAACCGCTTAGAATGGAGAGATCGTAATGAAACTTGGTTGAAAGAAGCTCCTGGCTTTTCCGACCTCGTCACAAGTGCCATATGAGCTCTTGGCTCTTGTTTACTATTATGCTTCATAGTAGTCGATTCTTAAAAAAGTTAATATTTTCTTGGAATTCATGCCTTTAATGAGATCAATAATCCCAGGGCTTTATTTCTCTGCTATATCTACTCACGTCCTCCACGGGGTTTTTACTCCTTTTGTCATTGTTCCCGCGTAGAATCACAAGGGTTTTAATTTAGCATAATAGTCTTGAAAAGACCTATTCTAAAAAGGAATACTGAAAAATAAATTTAGCCGACAGTTTTTTCGCTTCCTGTTCTCATGTGAACTTTTTTTTAATATTTAACTCTTGTGCAGTTGACTTCAAAACTTTATTGAGTGATCAAAAAACTTCTAATTAGAGTTTTTACCGAACTTTTTGTCTAAGGCTATCTGACGTTAATATTTTCTTCTTGGGGCTCACTCCTGACCTTTGAAGGTAGGGAATTATTTTCACTGTTGTATTTATTGCTACCAGATCAAGCAACCAGATATAAATACAAATGAGGAGTGATAAAAGCCCGTGTCTTATTTTTTCCTTTTTTTTTGGTCTGTAATCTTAACTCGGTCATAAAATATTTAATTTACTATCAATGTTGTATTTGTATCCCTTATCCAAGTGTTAACGTTTTTACCACCATAACTTGCTTTCAATGGAAATGGATTTGGTGAATTCTTAGTTCCAATATTAATATTTTGGCTATTAGGCCCGGAGCTTGATATTTGATGGGAGTAACGTCTTCCAAATTCTTATTGAAAGATTGTGTTTCGTCACTGTTGAGTCATCTGGATCCATCTCCCTTTGCCATCATTAATAAGAATAAAAATAAGCAAAACATTCCGCTAATTTCCCTCTTCTTACTAATTGATACTGACGCAGCCCTCGTTTTGTATTTGTGCCTTTTCCATTCCTTTTTTAATGTTCCTTAAAAAAAATATATTTATTATTTTGCGATATGGTCATCCGTTTAATTAATGATTAATGAGTGCATTTTAATTCTAATAATTTTAATTTTGGTGTTTTTTTTTGTTTTCGTTGTTATTTATACTTTTTGTATGTCCTGTTTTATTTATTTACCCGAGATACGACTTCGGCCCTTATTAATCGGCCTTAATATTTAGAATAGTTAAAAAAAAGTTTAAAAAAATTATACAGCTTCTGTGATGGAAGTAAAGAGCAAAGTGAATCCATTAAACGCACAAAACTATTACTTGCAAATTATACAACATCAAATAGAGCTGATTCTGCTTCGGACGAACTTAGCTTCAGACCGAGCACTCTCATTCAATGTTTCCCCAATCTAACTAAAAAAAAAAGACAGGACAGTACAAATGGGCTTCAGCTTAGGCTCCCACACTATTTCTGGTCAATCAAGTCTTCAGCTATTATTATTTGGAAACGCTTCCGTTAGCATAATTTACTGTTTCTTTGTGTACTAAAGTATTTGATAGACTAGGATTTATTTTTACAACAACCTGCTAACTGGAATCAAGGACGAAAGCAGATGAATCAAGGACATTTCGACACTGCAGGAGCTGGCGCAATGTCCCCTGCTTATCTTCGCCCTTTACCCCAGCGTTTGAGCCAGGGTAAAGGCAGGCATAGACGTACCACTGTGGTATTTATTGCTACCAGATATAAATACAAGTGAGGAGTGATAAAAGCCCGTGTTTCATTTTTTTTTTTTTTGTCTACTATCTCAACAGGGGCATAAAACATTTAATTTACTATTAATTTGTATTTGTGTCCCTTTTCCAAGTGTTAAACTTTTTACCACCATAACTTGCTTTCAATGGAAATGGATTTGGTGAATTCTTAGTTCCAATATTAATATTTTGGCTATTAGGCCCGGAGCTTGATATTTGATGGGAGAAACGTCTTCCAAATTCTTATTGAAAGATTGTGTTTCGTCACTGTTGAGTCATCTGGATCCATCTCCCTTTGCCATCATTAATAAGAATAAAAATAAGCAAAACATTCCGCTAATTTCCCTCTTCTTACTAATTGATGCAGACGCTGCCCTCATTTTGTATTTCTGCCTTTTCCATTCCTTTTTTAATGTTCCTTAAAAAAAATTATATTTATTATTTTGCGATATGGTCATCCGTTTAATTAATGACTAATGACTGCATTTTAATTCTGATAATTTTAATTTTGGTGTTTTTTTTTGTTTTCGTTGTTATTTATACTTTTTGTATGTCCTGTTTTATTTATTTACCCGAGATACGACTTCGGCCCTTATTAATCGGCCTTAATAGTTAGAATAGTTAAAAAAAGTTTAAAAAAAGTTATACAGCTTCTCTGATGGAAGTAAAGAGCAAAGTGAATCCATTAAACGCACAAAACTATTACTTGCAAATTATACAACATCAAATGGAGCAGATTCTGCTTTGGACGAGCTTAGCTTCAGACCGAGCACTCTCATTCAATGTTTCCCCAATCTAACTAAAAAAAAGACAGGACAGCACAAATGGGCTTTAGCTTAGGCTCCCACACTATTTCTGGTCAATCAACTCTTCAGCTATTATTATTTGGAAACGCTTCCATTAGCATAATTTACTGTTTCTTTGTGTACTAAAGTATTTGATAGACTAGGATTTATTTTTACAGCAGCCTGCTAACGGGAATCAAGGACGAAAGCAGATGAATCAAGGACATTTAGACACTGCAGGAGCTGACGCAATGTCCCCTGCTTATCTTCGCCCTTTACCCCAGCGTTTGAGCCAGGGTAAAGGCAGGCATAGACCTACTACTGTGATAAATATTCCTGTCGCTCTACCATTTCCAAAAGTTGAAAATGCTTGGGTTCCTGACACTTTTGCCAAGAAGAAAGTCACTGATCGGGAAGAAAAGAAGACCATTGTAAGATTTTTTTTTTTTTTTTGCTCAATTAAATGTTTGAAAATAATGGTTGTGGCAATTGCTTTAATTTAGTAAAATGTGAGTCTCGGCCTATTTTAACTGAAATCATAAGTGTATTTTCTCAGAAACTATCTAGTCAGAAATATTTTGCAACAAACAGTGATTAAGATTTAGCTCTAATTTCAAGTAGTAGTAGTAGTAGTAATTTTGAGTAAATAAAACGAATGTCTTAGAATTTCAGAAAAGAGCCTGAAACTCCTCGAAAATGACTTCAAGTCGAAGTAAAAGAGTAATACAACATAAATCACCATCTTTGAAAGCTATATACTGCAGGTCTAAAGTACACTCACCTTGAAAAAAAAAACTAGGGAAATCATAGTTTTGTATGGATAGGACTTAGGTCTCTTGTTTTCCCCTTTTTCTCAGGACTAATTGCATTGTAAAAGTGGCTGTAGAATATTTTTAGAAGGCTCTATTGAAACAAATTACAATACCTCATTTCCTTTTTAATTAACAGAAAAATCGTGCGAGCACCAATTGCTGTTTTCTGCCTTTTATTTGTCACAAAAATCAAATTTGTCCAAAAGAGGGTCAAACGTTTTAGAAAGCTAATCGATTTGCCTTTCTCTGAAACCCCGTTCAGTAGAGATTTAAAGTTTATTATTTTGAAAATCAAGGAGAATCCCAAAAGAAAGTTGAGATTTTCAGGAATGATATTTTTATTAATTTACAAAATTTCGTTCACCTGGTTCTCTTTGAAATCCAAAATAAAGTTTATCCGAAGAGCCTGTCTTTAAATGAGTGGCAGGTGCAATTTTTAATCGAGGGGCATTGGGGACTAGAATTTGTTTTTTCTCTTTTCCTGTTTTGATAATTATTTCTCAAAAATTTCGCAAATCTAACATTACCTCCATGTTTAATATCTAATAATGGATTTTTCTCACAGCCCGATAGAGCCAAATTGACTTTTTTTGTAAGAACTAAGATACAGGGTTTTATTAAAATTCTGTTCATGGAATTCAGGAATGCAATTATGCTGTAAACATTAGCAGCACCTTTTCCTAAAGTATTTTTGATGATATGCAATAAATGAAGAAACCTCATGTGTTGCATAACTTGATGTTATTCAAGGGCTACTGCAGACTAGATAGAGACTATACTCACTAAATAAAGTATACCCTTGGACTGTAATTCTGGAATTGAAAACTGCAAACATAAGCGGCGCGTTTGTCAATAGTTTTCTTGATGTTTTGTATAGAAACTTCAATGTTATTTAAGGGTGACTGCAGACTGAATACAAAGTAGTCTCACTACATAAAGTACACTTCACGACTGAAATTCCTCAATTGAGGACTGTAAATATAAGCATCACTTTTTGCACAAGTATTCTTGACGCTATGCAATAAATGAAGAAACCTCATGTGTTGCATTGCTTTATGTTATTCAAGGGCAACTGCAGACTAGATAGAGACTATACTCACTAAATAAAGTATACCCCTGGACTGTAATTTTGGAATTGAAAACTGCAAACATAAGCGGCGCTTTTGTCAATAGTTTTCTTGATGTTTTGTAATGAAACTTCAATGTTATTTAAGGGTGACTGTAGACTGAGTACAAATTAGGCTCACTACATAAAGTACACTTCAGGACTGAAATTCCTGAATTTTTTGACTGTAAATATAAGTAGCGCTTTTTGCACAAGTTTTCTTGATGCTATAAAATGAATGAGCAAACCTGATATGTTGCATAGTAAACATAATGTTATTGAATGGCGATACTTATTACAAAGTTTTTGTCTGTAATTGTCTGTAACTTTTCAAAAATATGCTCGTTAATATAATCCTCATGACAGGCGCATATATTTTTGTTTGGATCTTTAAGAGGTAGGAGTTAAAACCTATATTTAATAGCCTATTTAATAAAAACTCATGTTCGACTTTGTAGTTTCATCGCCTAAATTAAAATTAAATCTTCTTATAAGGCTTGTATTGTGCGTCTAAGAAAATCAAAAACTAAAAAGATGATTAATAAGTTAAGGTAGTTAAAATAGTCACTTAATAGATACAATAGTGAATGCATATTCAAGAGTAAAAAGAAATATGCAGTTTCTGTGATGGAAGTAAATGCCGAAATCGATCAAACCTGATATGTTGCATAGAAAACATAATGTTATTGAATGGTGATACGCACAAAACGCACAAAATTATTGCTTGCAACTTATACAAAATCTGTCAGCGAGGCTGACTCAAATAAACCGAATAATACATTCCTGAAAAAAATAATAATTTATTATTAATTAATAATATTAATAATATATGAATATTAATTATAATGTTAATATAATATTACATTAATTAATAATAATATTAACATGTTTTTACTAATATTATTACAATATATTAATTATTAATAATATATATTATTTGATAAAAAAAAATTCTGAAAAAAACAGAGTTCTTCTGAAAATTGAGCTTGCTCGAGTTTTAAGTGCATATATTTTGGGGTTGGACTATGTTTGATTTTCAGTTTTTTTTTTATGGGAAGATCCCAGTTTCTTTTTAGTTTTTAGTTTGATTTAGATTATAACATTGACACTGTGTCATTGGAATATACTTAGAACATGCTAGTGTTGAAGGCTTTTCCAGTTATTTACGCGTCATTTCTACTTTCCATATGTGTAGAGCAGGTTTGAGGTTGAAATGAAGAAAGAATGTAAACCAGTCATAAATTTCAGTTATATTTATTAACATTTATGACATCATTGGGACTGTGTACGCTCTTCAGTCATTTCACTGTGTCTAAGAAGAAGAAGAATAAAGTCCCTGGGAAGGAATATTTAGAGTCTTGATGCACATATCCTATTATAACGACCACTAATTATCATTTGCCAATAAGAGCGAAGATTATAATTTTTTTATAGTTTTTAGTTTGATTTAGATTATAACATTGACACAGTGTCATTAGGATAAACTTAGAACCAACTAGTCTTGAAAAAGGCTTTTCCAATTATGTTCACGTCATTTCTGCTTTCCACGTGTATAAAGTAGATGTGAGATTGAAAGGAAGAATGAACGTTGATAAATTTTTCAAGAAAAAATTTTCAAGCAAGGAAAAAAGAACGTCATAAATTTCGGATTCATTTGTATATGTATGACATGAGTGTAACTCTGTGTTCACTCTTCACTCATTCCACTATGTCAAGAAGAAGAAGAAAAAAGTCCCCGAGAAAGGATATTTTAATTAACAAGTTGAATTATGGTAAGGACTAAGAGAGAACAAATGAAATGAAAAAAAACGTAAACCAGTCTTAAATCTTGTTTTTTTTTTAAAACATGTGTGACATGTGTGTGATTAAATATGGTCCTCACTCATTCCACTTTGTCTTAGAAGAAGAAAGCCTCCGAGAAGGGGCTTTCTCGGCCCTCGGCTGGAGAGAGAATGTTTATATTCTTTATGCACGTACGCGGTTGTACGACCATTTAATTGTCTTATCGTAAAATGTTTCTTCTGAATAAAAATCCTGCCTTTTTGGCTGTGAGCTAGGGCCCAACTAATAAGCTGATAGGAGTTTTTCGTCAGCCGGCGCTTAAATATGGCTCTATTCGACTAAGTGATCATAAAACTATTGATCCTAAGCCAAAGCCGTGATCATAAACCAAAGTCGTATGTCGCATTTTCAAAATTTTTTTTTGAGTTTGATTAAAGAATGTAAGTTCATACAGTAACATATTTTTTAGAATCAAATACATAAAAAACAAATACAGAATAAGTAATATTATAGACCTTTCTTGAATAATACGACCTTAAGTATTTGGGTAGAATTTATGATTATCAGACTTAAGTCTTTTTTAGCCTTACATACTATAATGTTAAAAATACCACTTGAAACTTGTTGGATTATACGGGGTTGAAATTTTAATACAACTATTGAAATTGGTCTTCCAACATTTTTAAGCATCCCCCTCTTCAGACTTCATGTGCTGCACGGAATGCTTGCTGTCCCTCTCCTCCCCCAATATGTGAATTTCTAGCTATAAGTTTTGTAATATAAATTTTTATATCAATGGACTGTTTAAGTTTCATTTGACTCGGTTATTTTGTCGTTGAAATGATGAAAACTAACACTTATGACCAGACCAATACGATGGTAATTTTGCTCAACAGGACTGAATTTGTTTAATTGTTTAGAGTGTTCATTTTATTGTAAACAATTGTATTTAATGATGGTTTCTTTTGTGCAGGATCTAAAGAAAGCTATCAGAGGTAGACTAAATAAGCTGACGCCTGAAAATTACGATAAAATTTCCAGGAACATTTTGGAAATGGAGGTTAATACAGAGGAAAGATTAAGTGCTATAATTCAAATCTTCTTTGACAAGGTAAATATTTTAAGATAGAATGAATAACGAACATTTTTTTTTCTTTGTGATTTGGATGAAGTTAAAATATGTCGGAATTATTTGTGTATTGATTCAAACATTGGCCCTCAGATAATATACCTTACTGCCTACTTTGTGGGAACTGTCGGCCTATTTGATTATATAAAAAGGCAAATTACAATAACATACCAAACTTTAACTGAAGCTTTCTTATCTTCTTTTTATTTTATGAATCTTTAAAGTAAGAATTTTTTTTCTTTTCTTTTCTTCTTTTTTTTTGACAAGTTTAAATTATTCCTAGTTCTTAGCTTATTATTGGAGATATCAATATTAGAGGTGGTCTCAGTGACGTCGAGACAGTTGGACTTAATTAATTGTCTTTTTGAGCTAAGCTCGGATTATAACATTATATATCGGATTATAGCTCCATATGTTTGATAAAACTTTATTAAATTTTTTTCGTTAGCCAAGTTTAAACTATTCTTAGTTCGCAGCTATCTATTGGAATTATAGATATCAGAGGTGGCATCAGTGACGTCCAGACAGTCGGACTTAATTAATTGTCTTTTTGGGCTAAGCTTGGATTATAACATTTAGCTCCATAATTTATATTCGATAAAACTTTTATATAATTTCTCTTGTAAGTAACAATGGCTGGCAAAACTATTATGTACTAGCATCTTCACTTTACTGATATGGTACTGATTGTCGATAAAATATGTCAGGTAATATATATATATATATATATATATATATATATATATATATATATATATATATATATATATATATATATATATATATATATATATATATATATATATATATATATATATATATATATATATATATATATATATATATATATATATATATATATATATATATATATATATATTTAAGAATCCTAGTTCGAATTTGCCTTTTATTACGTTTTTTACACGCTTATTTTCATTTTTTATGGCACTTGGTATTTACCAAGGGACATATAGGGATTACTATTTCTGTCGGTCCCGCTTTTGCTAGTTTGGGCACTTTCAGACAAGCTAGGACGATGAAAGTTAGCAGGCATATCAGGGACCTGACCAGATTAAAGCAGAAATAGTCGCTTACCCGATTGGACCATCTAGGGGTGAGTGGGAGGACGGTTAATTCGGAAGAAGTAGAAAAAATGAAATATTTTTAACTTACGAACGGGTTATCGGATCTTGATGAAATTAGACGTTTAGAAGGATCTCGTGTCTCTTATCAAAGCTCTTATTTTAAATTCCGACCTGAACCGGTCACATTGGGGGGAGTTGGGGGGGGGGGGGTTGACCGGAAATCTTAGAAATCGCTTAGAGTAGAGATATCGTAATGAAACTTGGTTGGAAGAAGATCCTGGCTCTTCCGACCTCGTCACAAGTGCCATATGAGTTCTTGGCTCTTGTTTATTATTATGCTTCATAGTAGTCGATTCTTAAAAAAAGTTAATATTTTCTCAGAATTCATGCCTTTGATGGGATTAATAATCCAAGGGCTTTCTTTCTCTCATATATCTACTCACGTCCTCCTCGCGATTTCTGCTCCGTTTGTCATTGTTTCCGTGTAGAATCGCAAGGGTCTTGATTTGACATAATAGTCTTCAAAAGACCCATTCTTAGGAGGACTACTGAAAAATAAATCTAGCCGACTGTTTTTACGTTTCCTATTCTCATGTGAACAACTTCTTTTTTATATTTAACTCTTGTGCAGGTGACTCCAAAACTTTATTGAATGATGGAAAAGACTTCTAATTAGAGTTTTTACCAAACTTATTGTCTAAGGCTACCTGACGTTAATATTCTCTTCTTGAGACTCATTCCTGACCTTTCAAGGCAGGAGATTATTTTCACTGTAGTATCTATTGCTACCAGATCAAGCTACACGATATAAATACTAATGAGGAGTGATAAAAGCCCGTGTCCTATTTTTTCTTCTTTTTTTTGGTCTCTGATCTCAACTGGGAAATGAAACATTTAATTTACCATTAATTTTGTATTTGTGTCCCTTTTCCAGCTGTTAACATTTTACCACCATAACTTACTTTCAATAGAAATGAATTTGTAAAATACTTAGTTCCCATATTAATATTTTGGCTATTAAACCCGGAGCTCGATATTTGATTGAAGAAACGCCTTCCAAATTCTGATTGAAAGATTATATTAGACTCATCTGGATCCATCTCCCTTGTCGGGTCTAAATATTGGAACAAAGGATGGCTACAATAATAGGCATCAATAATAAAAATAAAAATAAACAAAACCTTCCTTTAATCTCCCACTTCTTACTAATTGATACAGACGCTTCCGTTGTTCTGTATTTGGGTATTTTTTTTAAATGTCTCTTAAAAAAATATTCAAATTTATTATTTTGTTATATGGTCATCCGTTTAATTAACGACTAGTGAGTGGACTTTAATTCGGATAATTTTAATTTTGGTGCTTTGGGATATGATGATACGAATTTGGCCGTATGGGGCTTGTGATAGTAGTTTCTTTAAAGAAACATCTCACCTCCCTAAAGTGAAAAGAAAGGCTAGGAAAATTCGTCTCGCTTTTAGTATTATTGAGTTTAATAAATCAAATATATTAATTCCGTTACAACAAGTAATATAATTTTGCTGGGCTTGCAGAAACCGTATTTTTCTTGTTTTATACATGTTATACTTTATTTAAACATTTTACATATTTGTAAAGACGCACACAAATTGTTTTATTTAGGCCGTTGATGATGCAATTTATGCTCCAATTTGCTCAAATATTTATATTCCACTTTACGCTGAACTCTGCAAATTGATGTTTGAGAAAGAAGTGCTCTCGGCTAGTGGAACTGGGAAGGTCAGTTTCCGAAAACTTCTTCTCGATAGATGTCAGGCGACTTTCGAAAAGGAGAAAAAGGATGAAGAAGAAATTGTATCTAAACAGAAAGTCTTACAAGAAGCCGATACAGAAGAAAAAAAGAAAGAATTACAAATGGAATTAAACGAAAGGATAGCAAAAACAAAACGGATTATGTTAGGAAATATCAGGTAAGTTATCAAAATAACTTTTGAACTGAAAAGTACATTACATATTTATATCATTTACATATTTATTATAAATTACAAATTTAGTATAATATATACTATTCCTTTGTTTAATTGATGTGAAGAAATGTTATGCCTTCAAGTGCAATGCTCATTACAGTTATGATTTGACATTCAGCTCCTGAAAAATAACACGTTTATTCGTAAAAAAAAGTTGTTACTCTTTACATGTTAAAATTAGAATATCAGAGAAATGGTCTAGCTTCAAAAAATATAGGATATTATGATTAAGGTTTTAGCCAAATAAGAGATGTCAGGATGCTCACACCTTGAGCCACGCTCCTCCTTCTTTGGACGTGTCAGTTCTTAGTAATGGTGTGTGGTTTCTCTTGTAAAAATTAAATAATTTTTCAAAGCAAACTGTTATCGAGTTAAATACAAATTGAAGTGAATACCACTGGATAATTTACATTTAGAATAGTGTGGTGTATTTTCCTCCTCAGCTCAGCACTAGGAATTGTAGTATTCAAACTTGGAATTATTGAGTTTTTGCGCCTTAGAACGTTCGGGTTTATGCGCCACAATGCGCTCATGCGCCACAATGCTGATACACTCTTAATGAATCGCATTACCAAAATATTGAAGTTTGATCGCGATTATATAACCTCTAATAAGGCTTTAAAACCCGTATTTCCTATAGAAAGGTTATCAATTGTATAGATGATAGGTTGTTTCTAAAGAAAATAAACAAAACTAATTAAAATTATGGTCATTTACAGGGAGGGGATTGCTACCACCCCCTCTAATTCCTAAATATCCTTGAATTACGGGTACTTTTACATTTAATTTTATATTGAAATTATTAAATAGATTGTGTTTTTTGGCTACCCCCTTGAATGTTATTTATTATTGCCCTCTCCCTTAACAAAACAAAATATGTGTACGTGACTGAGCAAGATTCGTTGTACCATTTGAAGTTGCCATACTTGTAGTATTGGAAATTAAACTATCAGCTTCAAGCTGTTGTCTAGAGAAGTTATTACCCTAAAGATAACTTTCTTGGGTGGGGATGCTTTGGCTGGAATCTTGTTTAATTTGGTAACTGACTTCTGGGTGAAGCTTTTGAAGGTAGTCAGTGCAAGTAAGGTTGCAACGAGTTGCTCTCACCCCTTTACTCCGATAGGGATTATGTTTGAAATTTCTGCAGGGGTAAAATATTTGCTTATATCCTTCCTCGGGAAAAGGATATATTCGATTATATGTCTTGTGGTGGAAGTTGATAATGTTAGGATGGGGCCAGCTGACCAAGGTTTTTCCATTGCAAAGTAATCACTAGTTTTTTATAGTAATTTCACTTTCAAGAAGTGTAAGAAAAGGGGAAAAACAGCGAAAAGACCGCTGGCTAATCTCCCCCAAGGCGTATTCAGTGCTCAAAAAAAGGAAGAAAAACAAGTTATATACAAAACAAAAACTGACCAATTAAGGTTCTCAGTTTTCGTTTTGTATAAACTTCTTTCCTTCCTTCTTTGAGCTCTGAGGACGGTAGAGATCTACTTTGTCAAAATATCCTCCTTTTTTTTCTTTTTTTTTCTTTTTTTTTGTAGTTGCAAATCACCCTCGTTCAAGGTTCCTTGGTGATTTGTGTATATTTTCTTCTTTTTCTTCGTTTTTGTTGAACTTCGTGTAAAGAAAAACAGTATGGTCGTAGAAACTTTTAAACCTAATTACCAAGGAAAATTTAAAGGTTTTGTTTTAGTTTCCTTGATCCTTTTAAGGAATTTTTAACTTTAATGTTTTTAAAATCTTTTAAGGTTTCCTTTCCTTATATTTCTTTAATCAAGAAATCAAATGGAAAGTTTCCTCTTAAATCCAATTTTTTTTAGGGGAAAGATGAGGGAGAGGCAAATTAAAAAGTAAAAAACGAATATTCAAGATTGTTGGTTTTTGTTGTATTTATATTTTATCTCCTTCTGAAAATCATACTCCTTTAGTTTCTTATTTATTTGGATATTTTAGTTTTTTTTTCATATTTTACGTTTTTATTGAACGTCGTGTATAAACAGTGTGAACTTTGAATGTATTTTGAGTCTAATTACCAAGTAAAATTCAAAGGTTCTGTTGTTTTTTCCTCAATCCTGCTAAGAAATTACAAATCCTCAATCATTTTAAGGATCTTTTAGGGTTTCTTTTCCTTTTGTTTGCTTAGTCAGGAAATCAAACTTTAGAGAAATTTCCTTACCTTAATCAGAATTTTCGTTTCCATAATTTCCTTAAGCTTCTTTGCTCAATCAGCTGTTCTAAGAAAAAAAAGAGATAGACACTTTTTTGAAGTTTGGTAGTCCTTTACCTTCTGTTTTTAGAAGGTATTTTTAATATAAATTTTTTTCAGATTTATCGGTGAATTATTCAAATTACGGATGCTGACAATTAAAATTATGAATTTTTGTATTTTGAAACTCCTTAAATCTCGTGATGAGGAGCAGCTGGAATTTCTTTGCAAATTGATTTCCACAATTGGTAAAACTTATGAAGAAGAATATGATGCTAAAGTAAGTTCACCATTCTTTATGCGAGATAACATACTTATTAAATTTGTTTATGGTTTTCTTCTAAATATATAAATGTACTGGTAGAGTTACTCCCTCCCTCAAAAAGAGAAGATTAAAAATATAATGGTTTTATTTTGAAAACCATCTTTACCAGCAAACATTGCTAAACTTGCACTGTTCTATTTTTGATTTTACTTTATTCAAATAAGAACAAAAAAATAAAAAATTTATTCAAAACTCAAATCCTTGAAACTACAAACTATGTTGGTAAGAAAAAATAAAGTTAATGCAGAATACTGAAATAAAAACCGAGAAAATCTAAGATAAATTTAAAAGTCGCTCAAGTAATTAAGTAGTTTTTTTTTCTAAATATATTCCCTAAAAAAAAATGGTGGAACATTAAAGAAATTTATTTACAAATAATTTTTTTAAAGTCAAGTATTTAATAATAAAACAAATATGTTTTATAGCCATTACCTAAGTTTGGAGAGACTAGAAAAAATTGATTTAATAAAACCTATTTATTTAACATAATTCAACTCTTTAGATTAATAAATAGCTTAATAGGTATTAATTTTATTTTCCTGAAAAGCTTATTATATTTAATACAGTTTTTAATTAGTTACTAATGAAATTATTTAAGTAGTACTCTCCTGTCTAAAGATGACCAGTTCTAGTTTTGTCAGTTTAGCGTATTTTTATCTCTTTTTTTTACCTCTTTTTCGTTTATTGATTTTTACTAACTTTTTGTTGATTGAGTTAGCTATTATACTTTTATTTGTTTTTTTGTTCTTTGCCCAAAAAATATCAAATAATAGTTGTGATTTTAAGCTTACAAACTTTAAAAAAAAAACTCATTAACTTCAAAAAAATAAATGTAGAAGGTCGTTTTTCGTACTCGACTCACTGTCCATAGAGTATGTGGCAATGGAGGGATTGTACTCATATTTTCGGTTGGCTGAAGCGATCTTGTGTTCTAGAGCAGTGGTTCTCAAACTTATTTAGACACTGTACCTCTTTTTACCCACAAAACATTTTAGATGCCCCTTCTCAGTTACCAATAAGGAAACTACAGCTAAATATAAATAAAATTGTCAGTCTTAAAGTTAAGAGGCTGTTTAATATTTTTTTGGTTGGGCGACCACGTACCCCCCAATAATTTTGCTATCCCCCAAGGGGTGCGCGTACTTCAGTTGAGGACCATTGCTCTAGAGAATGAAAGATTTGCTACATTAAATACCAAACTTGAGCTTCTTTTCTATAGAAGTTTCCAGAAGTTTCCTTTTTTGTCAAAGTAAAACGTTGCACTTATCATACTCTGTCGTTTGTATTGATTATATTATAAAATGTTTTCAAGCTATGTGCAATTCTTCTTCGATGCAGAGGTGTGGTTATATCCTGGGGGTCTTAGAGTCAAGAACTCTTTTTGAAATCTATATTTTGCATATAATTTCTTATGTTTTCAATAACTCATAATTTGTATTGTATCTTAATGCGTTTAGTTCAACTATTTAGTCTTGATTGAAAGATTCTGATGGCTTTTGTAAAATTTGAGATTTTTGATTAGTATTTTTTGTTTCTCATCTTTTAGACGGGGCGAATTTGTTTGTATATTGATCTTTTTTTTTTTTTTTTTTTTTTTTTTTTTTTTTTTTTTTTTTTTGTCTAATCATTTCGTTTGCATTAGGTTTACGAGATTGTATCACCTCCTACGTAAATTTATTTGATTTTATTCTATGTAACTTTTTTCTTATTTTCTTTTCTTTTCTTATTATTTTTATCTAGGCTTTTTTTCAATTTGTTGTGGTGTACAGTAATTAAAGAGTAAATTTTTTTCTTTTATTTTTATCAATCGATTGCATCCAACATATTTTTGTTTAGTCTCATCCCTAGAATGCCTCGATCTCTTGATTGTCTGAAAGCGCTATGGATATTAGGACTTACGATTAATACTTTCTAAATTCTGAATGAATTAATTCCACGTAACTTTATTTCTGTTTTATAGGGTTTTCTCTTCTATTTCTTTTCTTTAGATTTTTGTAACTTCTAACTTCGTTACCTTTCATAAAGCTGTGGTTCACAATGGATAAAGAATATGGCATTCTCATTTTTTAAATAATTACATTTAAATATTTCTATTTAGGCTTATGCCTGAAATTCCTTTCATTCTAGCATGTTTTTTTTTCTACTATTAATTTTCTGGTACTGTACTGTCTCTTAATACTGATATGGTTTTATTTTTCAAGAAGTATGTAAAGAGCTTTTTTATGTTATATATGTTTGTTCTTTAACTTGGCATTTCTGAAAAATATGTTTTGAGCAAAATACATCTAATGAGTGAGGGAATTAAACAATGAAATATGGCCTATGCTTTATTTTGACTTAGAGTCTGTGCATAGAAAGAGAGGAACTAGGGAAAGTTTTGTTCCAATCTTAGGATTCAAGATTTTTAATGAAATGGAAATAAAGAATACCAGTGAAGTGTTTTGTTTTCTGTTTTATGATTTATCGTTTGAATCATTATGGGGAGTGTGTTCTGCCCCTAATGTTTATGCATCCATAAAGTTATCAACAAAGAGTAATAACCACCTTTATTTTATATTTAGTACCAAAGAGCAGTTGCTGAATCTAAAAGTTCAGGAAAGCAACCGCAGATGCAGCGGACAAAGCTCGATGTTTATCTCGAGGAAATGAAGAAATTGAACCAGAGTGAAGATTTGTCATCTCGAATTCGATTTATGTTAATGGATGTTCTTGACTTGAAGCAAAATCGGTGGGTGCCACGCCGAGAAAGGGAAAAACCAAAGACAGAAATTCTTGGTGAATTGGAAAAAGGAAGGCTCGAAAAAGCATTATCTTTGCAAGAAGATATTATCAAACAGCCTCAGATGGGATATCCGTCACAAAGACGATATGGGGGACGGGGCGATGAAAGGAAAAAATCTAGTAAGTCTTTGAAATTCTGTTTTGGTTCAGGTTCTAAATTCGAGCTTACAAGATGTAGAATACTACCTTAAAAAAATTAAATTCCTTAGTTGCCCGGATTTCTTCTTAATTTTGACTCGTAAGTCAGAGCAGGCTTAATGGGAGGAACTTTATCGTTCATAGAATTTTGTTCAGAATATAAAAAATCTTTGGGATATTTTATAACTGTATTTTCGATACTGTTGCTTTTGTCGATTTTTGTGCCTTGTGTCGTAATTTCAGTCTTGCATCTACTACCACCTGTTTCAGTTGTGTCGCTTAAGTTTGCTATCTTTTTTTCATTGAGTAATGGAAGCCTTTTCTGGTTGTTGTCGCAAAGGATAGCAGAAGCCTATTGGCTAATCTTGTTTTGAATTTTTCAAAGCAACAAATCTTAAGACTGTTGCCAATAAAGTCAAAATTTCTACAGGAAGAATTAACCGATTTTTTTATTTTGTTCTTCTTTTTTAACCTAATAAGAATATATAAAGATTTTCTGTCTGTTACTATAGAATATCTTCTTATATACAATCTAATAGAATGGATTTTGGAATAACTTTTAAAAAAATATAAATTAAATAGAAAATAAATAATTAGAAATTAACTAGTAAAATCAGTAAAATTAGAAAATCAAAATTTTAGTTAGATATAAAATGAATAGATATATTAAAATTAGGTATAAGATCTAAGGATTAAATATGATTAATTTAATCTTAATTTGCTCCTGTAATTCTTTTTTTTATCTCACATTAATGTTGAATAATTTTTTTTTCAATTTAAAGGGTCAGCTGTTGACGACAGAGGATGGCAAATTAGTCAAGGGAAGAAAGGCTCGTTTATTGGCCAAGATCAGTCTTCATACAGCCTTCCTCCCAGAATGGTAAGTTTTTGCTTTTATTCTTCTTCGCTTTTGTCTGTCTTGAATCAAACAACATTCCGTCTTGGGTAGTTCTTAAACTGAGTGCATTTAAATGACTTATATTACAAGACTAGTGTAGGCATTACGACTATAATTATAAATTCATAATTTGGATGCCTAAATGTGGTGCTGTTGTGTCCTTTTCTAATTCAAAAATGTACTTGTAGTTTTAAACCGTAACCACTTCTATTAAATTTGTTTGGCAAAATGTTAAAATATAAATTCTGCCAAAGACGGGAAAATAGAGCTAAATAATAGTTCAAGTTTAAAATGAAAAGAAATCACTGTCAATGAATAAATAAGACCAAAAACGAACAAAACAGAAATTATAATTAATAACCGAGTCCATCCTAAAACGAATAAAAATTAGTATCACCAGAATTAGAACAGAGCAGCATTAGTGCTTTTCCAAAAATTAATAAATATTATATTGCAGATACGCTATTTTTACAGCCTAGATGCACCTAATGTGTAGGTTTGTTTCATCATCACTCCCCACCTCCACTTTATTCCATGAAAGATTCACCTTAATATCGTTAGTCTTTTCGGACACCCAGGATCAAAAATTCTTCTCTTTCTCAATAATAAAACCAATATCTAAACAATGAGGCAACTGGCATTGTTTACAGCACTTGCCCCAGGGACTATGGGGGGGTCCTGTCATCCTGAGGCATATTTATTAGGCCTTTTAACTACTTGTAATGAATGGACTCGAATTTTGATCGCATTTTTTGGGGTTGAAGGCTGTGGGAGTTCGAGCATCGAAAAGACCTGGGGTGCTTAAAAATGGCACTAGGACTTTTGATTTACGGTCGACTCTAAATGGGTACCTGGAGAAATCTGGGGAAGGTAAACAGGAAGGGTGTGCGAAAGCACAGGATGGCTGGCCCCCAACCCCCCATTGCACATTGCCAAGAAACGGAGATCAGCACCGCCGGTACGGAGTGTAAAGTCTAATACCGTATCCTTTACCTTTACCTTTACCCTTCGAAGGGTCAATAACATCTTATATATAAAGTGGCCTGAAAAGAAATGAAATATTGAAGCAATATCGCTCCTTTCTTGGGAAGTACTATTACGCCGCCTATATCAAGAGGTAGCCAAAATTTAACTGAATATATTTTTTCTCTTTAAGAGAAAAAATTCCTCCCCCTCCCCCCGTTTTCCTCCGTCCCCCAAAAATGAATTCCTGCGTATGAGTCTATCGTAGAAAAGATGTTCAGTCTGTTCATTTGAGAAATCACCTTTTAAACTACGTTTTCCTCGAATAGTTCACTCTTGATTAAAGCAGATTGCATGTTTTGCGACAAAAATTAGGGAATATCTTTCATGTCTAGTAGTGCGTTGCCATTGGGTGTTGCTGTGAATTACATTTTTTTGGATGGTTCCTAAAGGACCTTGATACATTCAGAGCTATTTTCTTCAAGTATGCTTAGGGCGTCAGTACTTACTGAGAGGTGAAAAATGGTTGAGAAAGCTTGCCTCTCATTTATTATGATCTTTCATTTGGATTCAGGTAAGGTGCGCATGCTCCGCGGGTATTGGGGTGGGGCTACTTGCCCTCCGATCACTTTTAGCTCTTACAAATGGCACTAGGACTTAGAATTCCAATAAAAATGAGCCCCCTCTGAAGCATATGATCACCCATTCCATGAAGTCCTAATTTGCCTCGAGCCATAACTTACAATCTTTGCCCCCTGAGTTCGAGGGGGGTCGTAACCCTGAAGGCATTACTGTATGATATTTGAACTATTTGGAACAAAACGGTTATCTTAAAAATTTGATCGGATGTATTTGGGGAAAGGAGGGTGTGGGGGAGGGCCTAGCTGCCCTCCGATCACTTTTGACTCTTAAAAGGGAACTAGAACTTTCAATTTGCAATAAGATAAGCCTCTTCCACGGTTTATAAGACCATTCCTTTTATAAAAAAAAAACAACCTTATATGCCCCCGGGAAATAGCTTACAATCCTTGTCCCTCAGACTAGCTGCCCTTCGATCACTTTTGACTCTGAAATAGGGAATTGGAACTTCCCATTTCCCATTGAACGAGCCCCCTCCAAAAGTCATGATCACCCATGTTACGATCACCCCTTTCATAAAAACCTGATTTGCTGTTAGTGGGCAACTACCATAACTTTTAGCCCTTGCCGTGAAGGCTGGGGGGGTTACATCCCCAAATACATTATTGCTGAACCTTTCAACTATGCTGAACAAAATGTATATCTCAAAATTTAGATAGGATACGTTTAGGGAAATGAAGGGCAGGGGTGGGCTCCAATCACTTGACTCTTAAAAAGGGCACTAGAAATTTCAATTTCCGACCGAATGAGCTCCTTTCGAAGTTTCTACAACTTATACGCAGTGCCTAGATACACTACTATACGCAGTGCCTAGATCAGAAATAAAAAAAAATGCATTTTGCCAAAATTTCCTCTTTACTTAGCTAGTGCTATTGTGGTGCCTGTGCTTTTATTGTGATAACGAACAGGCTGCATATGAAACTTGAGTGAAATTTATAATTTGTTTTTTCTTCTTCTTGAATATGATTTGTTTTTCTACTCTTCACGGCTGAATAAGTTCAGTGATAGTCATTCCAACCAAAATAATTGTGTAATGGTCCATTATATTTTTTTCTGAGATTCTTGCCGTTTATTTTTTACTGCATAATTGGTACTGCTCTTTTTAGACGAGTCAGCCACGAGAAATGAAACTGGGGCCAACACAAGCCTGGAGTAAAGGGGCTGGCCTGACTCCAACGGCAGTACAAACAGGTGTTGGAAGATACTCAGCACTATTAGATGATGAGGGTTCTTCTGTATCCAGTCCAAGTGCGACTAATATTAGACTTGGACCACCGTAAGTTCATTACTCTATTCCTAGCAAGAACTTCTCTCCGGACTTGAACGCATAAAATAAAAGTATTAATTCTTAGTGTGAGTGCTACAAATTTCTTAAACAGTTTTTTCCGTCTAATAAATATACAAAGCCTAGGCTAACACATGGATTCCAGTTGAGAAGTTTTGGGCCGTGATGTGAGGCAGTAACATTGCTGAAATAGTGACAGATAGAATCTAGGATGACAATTAAAATAATCAATTAAATTTCAAAGTAATTGGTGGAATTTCACCGTAATAATTAGATAGTCCTTTCAGTGCGATTGCTGCTAAATGCAACTTGGACAGTAACTAGACAAAGCCTCGGGTATTGACTTTTAGGGTATCGGGTGACAAACCAAGTTTGAACTTTCTTATTTATGCAATGGCCTATTTTTCGCTTTCGGTTAGACCCAACGCACTAGCGTTGACCTGTAGACACGGAGTACGTGATAAAGACTTATAGATCTTGTTACGCTCCTGAAATAAATTACATAAAAAAACTAGTTTTTTGAACTGAAAGTAAGGAGCGACATTAAAACTTAAAACGAACAGTAATTACTCCGTATATGAAATGGGTTGTCCCCTCCGCAATCCCTTGCTCTTTACGCTAAAGTTTTTAATTGTTTTAAAAAGCAGAATTGTGGCAAAGAGTCAAACTTTAGCGTAAAGAGCAAGGGATTGTGGAGGGGAAAACCCATTTCATATACGGAGTAATTTCTGTTCGTTTTAAGTTTTAATGTCGCTCCTTACTTTCAGTTAAAAAACTAGTTTTTTTTTATGTAATTCCTGAACGTTTTTGAATTAATGCATGTTTGATTTTGGCTCTCCACACATAAATTATTAAAATGAAATTTGTATATTAATTCCTTTTTTGGCTAAATGGCTTTCTCTTAGTTTTGATCAGACGATTTTGGGAAATAAGGGATGGGGAAGGAGGCCTAGTCGCCATGCAATTTTTTTCGGTTACATAAAAAGGCAACTATAAATTTTAATTTTTAACGAATGTTTTTATTAGTAAAAAATATACGTAACTTAAGATTTAGCTTACGTTACAAACTTTCATATTCTTAAATTTTTATTATGTATATGAGGGGGTTTGTACCCTTGTTAATACCTCGCTCTTTGCACTAAATTGTAAGTTTTGTCCCAATTCTGTAAGAATTACCCCTGAATCCGAAAGGCCGTAGAATAAATAGTTGAAATTACTAAAAATACTATAGCATAAAGAGCGAGGTATTTATCTCCTCCTAAATACCTCGCTCTTTATACTAAAGTATTTTTAGAACCCCTCATATGCGTAATAATCTCTGTTCGTTTTAAGTTTCAATGCTACTCCTTACTTTCAATTGAAAAAACTTTTCCATGTTTATTTTTTCATTGTTTTTTTTATAGTAATTTTAGAAAATCCTGCGCCTTTTTCATTGAATTTCTGTTCCCCCATGACATATTTCTCCAAGGAAAGATCCTCCCACATAGCTCCCTCCCCTCAACTCCACCCCCAAAACCAAAACAAAATCCCCTGAAAACGCTGTACACTACCCAGTAACCATTATTATATGTAAACACTGGCCGAAGTTTGTAACTTGCAGCCCCTCCCTCAAGGACTGCGGGGGAGTAAGGCATTCCCAAAGACATAGTTTTTATGGTTTTTGACTATGCGGAACAAAATAGCTATCTCAAAATTTTGATCCGTTGACTCTGGGGAAAAAATGAGCGTGGGAGGGGGCCTAGGTGCCCTCCAATTTTTTTGGTCACTTAAAAAGGGCACTAGAACTTTTCATTTCCGTTAAAATGAGCCCTCTTGCGACATTCTAGGACCACTTGGTCGATACGATGACCCCCTGAAAAAAAAAAAAAACAAACACGCACCCGTGATTTGAGAGAGAGAGAGAGAGAGAGAGAGAGAGATCGGTATATTTAACAACTATCGTAGCATAGAGCTAAATTCAGTTTTTTCACAAAAATCATACATTTAAACAAAAATCACACACTACAACTCAGCATTAAAAACTGATGTGAAAAAAGGCACAAATGAGTTTGCGTATCGATTGGTTCGTACTTTAGGGGGTACAAGTTTATTTCGTAATCGAGTTCGGCTATTGGGAGGGGCTGGTTCGGGTAGTAAAGATCAGTGGCTCTTATTGGCTAGGATGCATTTTCCAAATTGGTGAATAAGGTGTTCCAGTCGGACTTTAAGTGGAGATAAATTTAATTTAGCGAGGGCTTGATCGTAGGGTATGCCACGGTCTCGGAGTATAATCCTTGTTGCTCTTTTCTGGACGCACTCTATGTCGCGTAATAGATACGCTGTGCGGATAACAGATGGATCCCACACCGGGCACGCGTACTCGAGCAACGGGCGAACATTACATGTGTAGGCATGGAGAAGGCTTTTAGTATCACACCCAAAACGCCTCATTTTGGTAAGTGTCTGAAGGCTTGCATTAGCCTTGTGGACGGTTAAATTAATATGGGCACTGAAACTACAGTCACTAGTGAAAGTTACTCCTAAGATTTTTATTTCGTTCACAATCGGGAAAGGGACTAGAGGCATATCTATATTCCGCTTCAGAGGGTTGAAACGAATTTGTCTTCTGGCAATACGAAATTCCACATTTTTGTAGATAGGAGCTTGAAACTTCTACAATAGGGTTCTCTGATACGCTGAATCTGATGGTGTGATGGTGTTAAGATTCTATTACTTTTAGGTGTTGTTTCCCCCCATTTTTTAAAATAAGGCAAATTTTCTCAGGCTTGTAACTTTTGATGGGTAAAACTAAATTTGATTAAACTTATATATTTACAATCAGCATTAAAATGCGATTCTTTTGATGTAGCTGTTGATATCAAAACCCCATTTTTTAGAGGTTTGGTTGCTATTGAGCCGGGTCGCTCCTTACTACAGTTTGTTACCACGAACTGTTTGACAGGCCCCTAAAAAGTTTTACGTTTCATGTGTACATTGCTATCTGTTTTAACTTGTCTCTTATTTTTGCTCCTTTGGGTTGCCTTATCGCTTTATTAGACTCAACTACGCTTCATTTAATTGTTTTCTTGTTAGCACTGTAACCTGTTTTGTTAAAAAAAAAAAATTTGCGTCAGTAAGTTTTACTCGTCTTAATGGACGTTGTAAGACTTGTGATACATTCAATTTTCGTGAGATATCTTATCTGAGCTTCGAACTTGTTTGAAATAAAACAAATGAAAGCCAAGCTCTAATTAGTTCTATTCCGTTTCCCGTAAAAGGTAGACGGGTATTGTCTCGTTTAAATTGTAAACATGAAATATTCTTCATCAATATGTAAGACTAAATCGAAAAGTGGATCCGTGACCCCTCCATCTACCTCCCTCTCTGCCAACTTTTATTGTGAAAGTAGGATGATTCTACCTTGTTTGAACGATAATTGTGTATAAGTTTTCAATCTGTGTGGTTAGAGTAGTGACTTGGAGCTCTAGTTCCTCCAACACCGAAACTCACACCGAAAGAATATGTTGAAAGTTTTTTTTTGATATATAGTCCCTACATAAGTTTGCGATATTAAACAATCACTGTTTATATAGAAAGTATTTTTGGTTCCTTTTGATAAATTTCTGTGAAAAATATTTCACATTATGTTAGCAGTCGATTGATTAGACATCAAAAAAGCGATTAATTAGTTTTGTGCATTCTCCGGAAAAGGTGGAATTTTTCACACAATGAGAATGGATGGTGGCCACCCTATAGTTGAAATAAGAGAATTTAAAATCATTGAAAACATTCTGGAAGCGTCGCACTGTGCATTATGTAATCAGGGGTTTATTCCAGTCGTTCTTTGGGCCGCAGAGGAGCCGCAATCAAGTCAATGGGACCTGTTCCAACCGAACGCCAAAAGGCTGTTCAAGCAACTCATAGCTTTACACGGTCTCGGAGTCAGCAGGCTTCCAGGGAACGTTCACTATCGCGACAAGGTGCTGCAACTCCAACAACTGAACAAGTACCTTTCCAAGCTAAATCAGAACTAAAAGGCAAGCCCGATCTTACCGAAGAAGAAATTCAGAGGAAAACAGATGACATTATCAGCGAGTTCCTCAGCAATGGTGATCTCCAGGTAAAGTTATTTAGAAAAGTTTGATCTTTCCTCGTGAATGGTTTGTCTTTTACTATATTTTATATCTGAACCCCCGTCCTTTACCCGTGCCATTTAACCAAACACTTGGAAAACTATAGATTCTATGACTATCTAGCTTAGTTCTTCTGTCTTAGGAATGACGCATGAACGGATAATAAATAGATTTATCTATTAACAAATGAACTAACATCGTTTTTATACAATTCTAATAAGGTGGTGAATGCCAGATTTGTCTCTCATTCAATCAGACTATCTGTCTTGGCTTTTTCTTCAATTAGCCATGGCTTGATGCCCACAACTACTTGATTTTAATTCAACTTTAGTTTTATCTATCTATATCAATCTATATGTTTTATAACTATTGATCTATCTATATTTGGTCACTAAATCTATCTATCTATCTGTGTTCTATCTTTCTATCTGACATCATTTTTACTTCATTTTTACATTTTTGACTCTCTCTCTCTCTCTTTCTTTCTCTCTCCCTCTCCCTCTCTCTCTCTCTCTCTCTCTCTCTCTCTCTCTCTCTCTCTCTCTCTCTCTCTCTCTCTCTCTCTCTCTCTCCTCTCTCTCTCTCTCTCTCTCTCTCTCTCTCTCTCTCTCTCTCTCTCTCTCTCTCTCTCTCTCTCTCTCTCTCTCTCTCTTTCTTTCTTTCTCTCTTTCTCTCTCTCACTCGTTCTCTCTCTAGTTTCCCTCTACTAGCTATTTTAGTAGCTTTTTAATTTATGTGTTATCAAAAGTTAATATTTGTATTAAAATCTGAAATGTATATTCTCTTTGTCTTAATCTATTGCACAATAATATTTCAAACGGAGTTAGCTTCCCTTTCGTCGCTATTGAGAGGAGTCTGTCTTGTCAGATCGAACAAGTTTCTGTCCTTTATTCTGGTTTGTATTTAATTTAAATGAATCTATAAAAGCTAGCTTAATTTAAAAGAGGTTGGGTGAATTTGGCTAGTTTTTTCTGAATCTTGTCATTGGAAAACCTTGTATATAAATCTGTATATATGTAAAAAAAAAAAAAAAAAAAAAAAAAAAAAAAAAACATCACCTCTAGAGCGTTTTCTTTTTTTTCAATGTAAAAATCAGGTTAAATGGGCCTGCTCAATCTGTTTCTTATTTTTATAATCTGTAATTATATCATTTGTTTCAACATTGTCAACAGTGTTAATAATAGTGATGCCGTTAAAACTCCCTTCATATCGCACAAACTTCTCTCTTTTAATTTGCGCTTATATGCTCTTTATTCCAGGATTCATAAATGACATGGCCTTCATTTTGTAAGAAAACGACGTCATATCTGAACAGGCTTTCATACTATGGAAAGACAGTCCACCTACAAGTGAGCATGAGGGTCACGCTATTTGTATGAAATCACTGAATTGGTTCTTCCAAGCTTTAGCAACTGATGATGAAGAATCTAGTAAAGCCTGAAAATAAATTTTCTTTCACTCTAGGATCACTTTTGGTTTTAGTTGCCGTTAAATAATTTTGTGTTCTTATCTCTTGGTGTGGCATTTCTTGCGGAGGTTAGAGGCAGTTGAAAATCTAAAAAATCTTGTAAAGAAAATAAGTGCCTCTATAAAAACAGACGTGATAAGTTTTTGTTTTTTAAATAGCATAAAATAGCCTGAAAGTAAAGCTTCTACGTCGTAGAACTTTCCATCAGAGATGGAACATCATATTGCTAGATAAAATATAACACCATCAAGGGTTGTTTATAGAGGTTGTATCAACCTCAGGGAAGAGACTGGTTCCTGACGAATTCATTCTCTTATCCCCAGTGAACTTCAGTACTTTTTATCATTATTGAGTTTCTTTTTTTTTAATGCGTTTAATGTTAGTTGTACAGAGGTTTTCTTTTGTGGCTAATTATTAAGTTGTTTCTTTGTTCTCGAATATACATTTTTTTTTTTTCAATAGGTTACGTGTCTTGTATTTTGTCGCGTTGAATGCAATACGACAATGTGTAGGGAAAAGTGGTGAAACTTTATGTATAAATAATTAATAAAATGAGAAAATCGTTTTCGCTCTGTTAATTTTTTGAGATTTGATAGTAGGTTTTGTGGCTTCTAACTGCATAATGAGGTTTTTGTAGAAATATAGGTTATTCCCAGACATTGGCAAAGGGACAACAACTACGCTTGATAACCAAACTAAACAAAAGTGGCAATCCACGCTATTATCTAACAATTTCCTAGTTCTAGAAAACAAAGCCTTTGTATTCCTCCCCCCCCCCTCTTACCCTTGATAAGCTTGTTTACTCATCCCTTTCTCCTGTTTCTTAAGGATATATCATATGTTGCTCCATCGAATTAGTCATCAGATGATAAGTATGGTGTCAAACTCGAATATTGCGTTAATTGCCCTGGAAGTATATAATAAAGCAATGTTGTCTGCTGAACATATTAATATGATGGTTTTTATTCAGCTTACGTTCGAGACAGATTTGAAAAAAAATATTTCAGATTATATGGGAAGAACATCTTTTTCATTAACCGGAAGAGGCTTTACACAAAGATGCAATTGAAAAAATGACCATGAAAGTTTTTTTTTGTTTTTTGGTTTTCATGGATGTTGCCAATTCCTAACCCTTATCACCTGTATTCCTCTTTTCTAAAAGTTATTTTATTAGTGTTTCAGCTAACTAAGGTGATGCCATCGATGTGTTAAACTTTAAGTAGTGATCACTGGATTCTTCTGAAATATTTTGCTTATCGGCTTGGATATGGCACTGTAAAAATTCATTTGAAAGAGAAGTTTAAGATGGGTTATTTATCTCTGAAAAAGTGTATATTCTCGCCAAAAATTGATGCAAAACGAGACAGTATAGTTGAGTGATATCCTACCAAGGTATGTAGCCTGTGTAGAGAACCGTCAATATCGTTGATCCATCCTGTTCAAAATTATAAAATTGAGTGCATCAAAACTGTGGTTGTTTATAGATTAAGTGATTCTCTATCTTGGCATTCTTGTTTTAAATTAACTTTGGTGAGATTGTTACTCTGAAACTTAATGATTCAAATCAGGGGCAAAATCTCAACGTTCTAGAGTCCTCATGGTCTGTGCCAGCCCAATTTGTTGCATGTCTAAATGAGCACCATATAAATAGATAGAAGTCCAATTTTTTTTGGGGGGGGGGGTAATTTTTTGGGGGGATGTCTTGCAGATTGTAAAAATTGGTGCCCTAATTTTATATTGCTAATCTCTTTGGCATATGTGAAGTGGCCAGGCACTACTAGCACAGTCAGGAGGTATGTTTAATGAATATAAGATGCTGGAAAATGAGCGGTGGCGGTAAATAGTTGTTTTTAGAAAACTTTGGCACCCCGCCGTCTTTGGAATTCTGACGGCACATACTACCTAATAACAAACGTATATTCAGGGGGAACGTGTACAAGCAGCAACAATCTCTAGGATCGATATTTTTTTTTTACACTTTAATCTCGTTTTTCAATGAACATTAGCGTTCGCTTCCATCCTTCTCCGTGTTTTCATGATACCTATCGCTGTACTAGTTGAAAACGCATTTTCAGTTGCCCATGTGTGACGCGCAATCGAACTTATTCATCTTTTGTTTTGGGGATGTACTTTTGAGAAGAAGACTAAGGTTTTATAGCTTTCTGAAAATTGAAAAGCAAAGAGGTCACTATGGATAAAAAAAAAGTCTCATCAGGACCTCTGCTTTGTATTTTAAGTTTTTTAAATTCACTATTACTTTTTTTTCTGGGAAAATTTCTGGTTGACGCCTTTATTACGAAAGTAAACAGTAAAATTACATCCTAAAATGAGCATAATTTATTCTGTATAGAAGGGGGCCAACTTCCACCTCAACCCTCCCCCCTCTCGGTCATAGAAACTTCGGGGGATACTCATTTACTCGGAAACTGATAAGTCTAGTTTCTTTTTTGAAATTTAAAAGTAATCGGGGAGCAGTCAACCCCTTTTGACATCCCACCAACATTTTAAGGTAGGCTAACCATTTTGTTCCAGATGGTTGACAGTATAGAAATTTGCATCCAAGGTAACAGAGCCCCTTTTGCGTTCCCTCAAAATTCTGTCCAAAAAAGGTCATAAAAATGCCAAAAACTACCCACCCACTTTAAATGGAAAGGGTGATTTTGGAACGTGGGAGGGGAATCATTCCGAAAATTAAAATTTCCTTAAAAACATCGAAAGCTACTGGAATGCAATCAGCATTTCTCTTGGTTTCTTTTCTGATACACGGCGATTCTCTAGCCCCTATGATATCGTATCAAATTTGAGATCTGTTTCGTTTAAAAACTTCGAAATATTTGATAAGTTTGCTTTCGGGGTTAATAGCATCACCACAATCACAATGTTAAACATCTTACCCTCTCACCCTGCTATGAAAAATCAACCCCAGAAACACTAAAAAGAATTAAAATAAATACTATATTACATTCTGCATGACATATTCTGTCTTTCACATGATTTCTATGGTGAAAGGCTTCTCGACTTTGACACGTTTCTTGTAACATGGAACAAAGAGTTTATAAAATAAAAATATCTTTCATATCTCTTTGACGTAACGGCACAACCTAAAGACAAAAAATATAGATAAAAGTCACAAATATAAGATAGAAGACAATGGATAAAAGACACTATTGCACCGAAAAGTAACAATTTCTGTCCGAAAGATGGAAATTTCCAATACAGGCTATTCACTTACAGTGCTTACAGTTTGCCACTTACAGTGCTGGATGTTCCCCCTAATAAGGTCCATTCTCTTATGACGATTGAACTCCTGCGTGTCACATTTTTCATAGGGATCGGAGCCGCTTAAGGATTACTCTGATAAGAACTTCCTTGGTAACCTCAACATGTAATGTTTGCGCCCCAAATTGTTTTGATCACTCTGTTTGGAATTCTTCTAACAAGATTGAACGCCATATAGTTCATACACTTCTTCAGACATTGGAAGTTATTTCTTGGCCTTCCCCTACGGATCAGGAATATTAAAATCACTAAGAAATATAGTTTCAATATTAAAGTGAAAATGGACTCTTTTATCTTGGTAACCCTGTATAACTTTGGTTGAAATTAAAAGTTGTGCTTATTCACCATTGTTTTATCTCCCTCCATTTATTGCAAAGTTACCATTATCTTTACTTATCTTCCAGTGCATGAAGAGGGAGGAGAATCATGGAAATACTCTCTAAGGGTGAGTTTTATAACTCATCCTTAGAGGGTGAGTTTAGTAAATACTATAGGACATTCTGCATGACATATTCAGCTTTTCACACGATTTCTATGATGAAACTCTTCTCGAATTTGACACGTTTCTTGTAACATAGAACAAAGAGTTATAAAATAAAAATATTGTTCATATCTCTATGATATAATGGCACAACCTAAAGACAAAAAATATAGATAAAATTCACAAACATAAGATAGAAGACTATAGACAAAAAATACTATTTCACCAAAAAGTGACAATTTCTGTCCGAAAGATAGAAATTTCCAATTCAGGCTGTTGACGTCTGTTTATAACAGGGTTACCACCGAGGTTACGTTTGTTCCACTTTTGGTATGTTTTAATAAAATGTCACTTTGAAAATGTCACGTGAAAAAACTCCGCTGTTCCCAGTTAAATTACACTGTTATGAGTATTGACATTCTTTCACATTGTGGTCATTTAATATTATCACTTACTTACTAGGATGAGAAAAGATCCATTTCGTTTACTTGCATAGCTTATGCTGACCACTTGCTTCTTATTAGCCGAACTGAGGCCGGTTTAGCGCGTTTTATCCGATCTGTCGCTGATGCATTTGCAAGAATTGGATAATTGCTAAATGTAGATAAATGTGAATTTCTTATATTTTTTTGGGGTTAGTTCATCTCATCCTTTTCATGGCAATTCTTTTTCTGTACCAAAAGTCACTTCTTTTTGATGGCTTGGGATTTCTGTTTGCAGTTCTCTAAGTTCTTCTCGTTTTCAGACAATTCGGGATATTCAATTTAAGTTTAAATTGGGATATTCTAAAATTGTTGGAGATCGTGAACATTTCCGGCGTCAAGCACTTACTAAGCTGTACTCGAGTTTCTGCGACCACTCTGAGTTATTTTGTGCCTGGTCTTATATGCTTCTTAATAAAGGTGCCGTAAAGAGGGTCAAGACGGATTACTATCGGTATTGCAAGTTCTTACTTTATTTACCACTACTATTTCGGAACCGAAGGTTGATTAGTAAATATCAGGCAACGGATATTGTTCTCTCAGTGGAAAAACTAAGTTCAAAATTAATTGATGAAGTGCCAATCCCTCTTGGTCCTAACAATCATCTTATCCGCCTCTTTTGCTAAATTGTTATTTCTTTTTCTTGCATTTGTGTTTTTTGTGTTATTTGTAGTTCTTTGTTTTTTCTCCTTGTACTCCACTTTTTCCCTTTTGTAAGTGGGTAAGAAATAAATTATTATTATTATAGTAAGTTAGAGTGACATTCTCTTTTATTAGATTATCCTTTGCAATGCCGTGAGAAACTGAGAAAGCAAACAGACTTTGGACTATCTTATTAATAGTCACCGACTTGGATCAGTTGAATTTGAATCATGTTCAGTCAACATACGTATTGAAATTATTTGGAGAGGGAGCAAGCTGAAGTCCAGAAAAAAAATAAAAAAATAATAACATAGGTAGATACTAAGAGAGGCTCTTTTCCTTATAATTTATTTTTGGTACTTATCTGTTAGCCAGTACATGCTCAATAATTTTTATGCATAAAATCAGACAATAAGCGGGCTATTGCTGTTTGTATATGGGAGCAATTAGCTTCGGTTCGGTGTAAAACAAAATTTTAGGTATATTTTAATAAATATTTAGATAATATTTTGGTTAGGTTAGATTATATTTTGCGTACAGCCCCGCTATACTCAACCCCCAACACCTCCCCCCCCCCTAATGTGCAAATACAAAGCCCAAATCATATATATCCTATCTATCTCCCAAGCGACTTAGTTGTTTCAACCCCGTACTCGTAGATCCAAATTTTTTGAGTTTTTACTGGCTAACATATGAGTACCTTAATTTTAGATATATGATTATAATATGATAAATATAATTTTCTCGGGGTAACAAAACAAACCCCCTTCCAAATCGTTGGACATAACACTATATTATAAACAAAACTCATTGTTACTATTTAGGATTATAAAAGTCTGATACCGACAAAACAGTTGAAACTGTCAAATGAGCCAATTTTCAGTTATAATCAAAGTTATACCCAAAGATTGAGGAGGGGGGAGTATTAGTTAAGCTGGAATTTTTGATTTTACGCTATGCTTTTTGCAAGTATAATGTTCCCTTTTTTTTATATTGTAACCTCCCTTCTCCTCTGAGGTCTCCTATATAATTGTAAAAATACATTTTATTGTTGTGATGTTAATATGAGTTTCTTGTTGTTATCAAAAATAGTTATTAATAAATCTTTCTTGTTAACATGAGTTTGTGCTTTCTACACTCCGATGAAATTAATCTTCGTGTTAGTGATAACAATATAATTGTGAATATAAATATTATTATAAAGGTTATTAAAAATATTATTAAAAAGTTGGTATCTTAAATATTTCGTAGATACTATGCTTAGAAAGAAAGGAAATGAGTGCAGTTAATCATCACTCCAAAAGTAAAATAGTTTTGCTTATTTTTTAAATACGTTTTACCCATTGTTAACAGACTATACATCGAATTTAAGACTGCAGACATAAGACTCCCTGGATTGAAATCCAGTGTTCCATCCATTCTTTAAGAAACAGGATCCAATTTCATTAGCGAAAGTCAGCTGAGGCTTGAAAATGCTTGTCCATTTACAGTGAATTTTTCAGATCCTCGAAACTTCAGAAATATGCAAGATACAAATTTTGGTGCAGAATTTCAACTATACGAGCTGAAAAGCATCGAAATCGATGTGATCAAGGTGCGTCAAGTCCAAGAGGTAAAAGAAAAGCTATTTACCGTTCAGTATCAAGCTCCAGACCGAGATACAATCGCAAATCAACCCAAAAGACCCGTTATCGGAACTAGTTAAAAGTCTTTCTGAAAACATCGAAAAGTCCGGGGGAAAAGTCTACTGTTCCACCATTTAAGATGTTAAAGAACGTTTCCCTCGTGTTGATCTTGAGACGCTAAGCAAAGAGTGAAGACTTCTTTCTTTTAAATTTAAATGAGGAATATTTAGATATTAATCCGTCTTTAGTTAATTTTTGGAAGTGTTTTGCCAATATAAAAGAGGGAGCAATCCTTCTTTACAGTATATGCCAAATTTTATGCTGACACTGCCTTGTCTACCCATTCCAGTCCTGGAGCAGAGCGTCATTTTTCTGAGTTAAAAATATTGATCTTTCCTGTTATTGATCTTCTGCATGTCAGAAGAGAAATCCTTGACCCAATTTTTAAGGATATCCCGGGATATCCCGGATACACTTGTAAGGAAAGCAAGAAAGTGGAAAGAGTAACTCCCAAGTTAACTATGTTCCCAAATTACTTCATGACGCATTGAAAACAAACTAAGCCACCCCTTGGCAAAACTTGGACAAACTCACCCTATTCATAATATGCACCTGATTTGTTTCATTCCTCCACATTTTTGTGGGGTTTTGTTTAAAAAGTTGAATGAAGATCTATTTAACAGTTTGTTTTTATTTTTTCTTGCAAAGAGAACAGAGTGTCATTCAAAATTAGTCGTGAGAAAAGGCCAAATCGCCTCTAAATTAACTCTATTTTTTGGAATGAATGGCTGTTTATGCTGCAAAAGAAAAAAAGAGTTCCAATTCATTAAAATATAGAAAGGGGGGATTTCTAATTAACAGATAAAAAAGGTACCTCTTAAATTTTCGAGGGGGATTTTTAAAATAAGATTACATAAAAAAAAACACTTATCAAAATGTGGATGCAACAAAAAGTCCCCCCTCTAAGTGCCGCTCAGTTACGTTTGTGAGAGTCTGGACGTTAGGAAAGTTTTTGATCAGTCTTATCAGCCCTGGATCAAAATTCAAACTTTCGAAATATTTACATATGTTCATTCATTGGAAAACTGGTACCGAATAAAGTGATACAACGGTATTTCACTGATAGTTTAATTTATAATGCTCAAACAAAGCTTTTTAAAAATGAGACTGGCTATATCAACTGTGTGCTTAAAAAAATACGGCACTTTTCATCAATTTATTTTGTAGCCTACTTCAGGCTTTGTTTGTTAAGGCAAAATATATTTTAAATGCAGTGGTTTACTAAGTGGCCGAGCGCTACAAAAATTCTTTAAATTCAATCCTGTATGGTCAAACTCTCACTACATGTAGCCTGTCAGAGAATATTATGAGGCTTACAGACAACTAGGCCATCTGTTGCATGCTACAATTTTACATCAGGCTAAATTTATTTTGATTTTATTTTGATAGAAAAGGTTCAGAGAAGGGCCACTAGATTGATCCCATACCTTCAGCGCCTTTCTTATCCACAGAGACTTTCTAGGCTTCAACTCCCGTCGTTGAAGTTTCGTAGACGTCGCAATGACCTTGTAAATGTGTTTCGTATAATTAAAGGAGTGGATGATGTTGATCCAAATTTATTTTTTAAATTTAGCCATTATCACTCTACTCGTCAGCATGATTATAAATTATATCCCCCAAAACCACTGAAAAAAATTGGTCAATTATCTTTTGTTAGTAGAGTTGCCGGACCATGGAATGGTTTGCCTTTGGAGGTTGTTGAGGCAGAGAGTGTTCGAAATTTTAAGAGTGCATTAGTAAATACGCCTTTTTATTTAGACGCTTTTGTTGTGTAGTGTCGTTTTATTTAGAAGTTTTTGCTGTTTAATTTGTCGTTGCCAATTTACTTTAGATTAGTATTATGATTTTGTGTTTTTGTGTTTTTGCGACAAGCATTAATGCTTACCGCTATTGTAATAATAAATAAATTAGACCATGTTCGATTGATGTATTTCTGATAATTTTCCTGTGTTTTTTGTTTTTCAAAGCAGTCTTGGTCAACCATAAGTACATAACCAAAATTGCCTTTGGTTTAGTTTTATCTTAAAAAGTTTAGTGACAGTTTTGATTTAGGGTGCGTTTGTTTACTTGTCCAATGGGATTTTTACTAATCGAGGTTTAACCCCTAAAAGATAGCAACAAATACTTGTCTGGCCACGTGCCACTTAAAACGGCAAGATTAATTGCGAATAATAACAACATTGGTCACGTGTAATTATTGTTTTAATGCTATGTGAAGTTTTGACAAGGAAGAGGCTAGGACTTTGGGCCTGTTTCAAATTTTACAGTCAAATACAGCTTCAGCAATTATTTCAGAGCTGGGTAGCCTAATACAATTTGTGTGGCCAGAAGTTTAATTGTAAGATTTCAAATTGTGGTTGTCATTTGCCTTTTTAAGTCATTCCATTCAAGATGCTTTGGATATTTTTTATTGTGATAAATTGTCTTAATGCTCTGAAAAGGGAAAATTATTTCAATTGCATAGGATAGGAAAATTTTGGTAGGCTAATTAATTCAAAGTCCTAAATTAGCCAGGGAAGTTTTTTTTTCACTAAAAAATCACCACGTTCTTTGAACTCCAATTATATAGCCCTGTTTTTGGCCCCCTTAATCCAGTTCCTGATTGTCATTTACACTAAATTTCACTTTTTCTGTTACCTATTTATGTTTGCACCAGTTTTACCATTGGGTAAAACTGGTACAAACAGTATTACTGGCTTTCATATAAAGTGAATATACCACTTGATGCCTTTTGTAATGCTGTTTACAAATATAATAATCGCTTCTACCGCAAGTTCAGACTTAAGCACTTTTTGACCTCTTAAAAATGACCTATATATGGGGTCATTACAAATCTGTAATAGTTTAGAAACAAATTTGGGCTATATATTTGCACATCAGGGGGTGGGGGTAAAGTGTAGCATATATTAAATATGTAAACTAACCATTGCTTGAATCATTTTATGTGTGTGCTGTTGCACTGGTGATTTCTCTTTTCATTAAAATTTGATGTGCACAAACACATAAAAAAAAAACAGCAATGGTTAGTTTACGTATATAATATATGCTATGCTTTACCCCCACCCCCCTGATGTGCAAATATATAGCCCAAATTTGTTTCTAAACTATGACAGATTTGTAATGACTCCATTTATAGGTCATTTTTAAGAGGTAAAGAGGTGAAAAAGTGCTTAAATCTGAATTTGCAGTAGAAGAAATTATTATATTTGTAAAGAGCATATAAGAAGGCATCAAGCGGTATATTCACTTTATATGAAAGCCAGTAATACTGTTTGCACCAGTTTTACCCTTGTTTCTTGTTAATATTACTAAGGGGTCATAGTTAAGCACTAGAGAAGTCATTGTTAAATAACATGTGCTTATGTATATATAGCTTTTTGCTACTTATTCTTCTTTGGTTATATAATGCTTGATGTGGTATAAGCCAAGAGAAGGACCTGTAGACCTATAGAAGAAAACCTGTTAAAAAAAGATGATTCTTTGTAATTTACATAATAATTTTAGCTTTCTACATGCAGCCCTGCTCTACTTTAGCCCCAACCCTCCTAATATGGAAATCTATAGCTGAAATTACATATTTTCTATTGATTCTGCCAATCTATCCCTCAACCCTTATACCTGTTAGTTGAGGCAACTGTGGCAAAACAAGAACTGGAAAAACAAGTAACAGGTGGCAGAAAACATTGGAAATATATAATTTGGGTTATATGTTTGCAAATTAGGCATGTTAGAGGTGAATTTCTTATTGTTCATGTTTTGATTTACAAATAAAGTGAATATACCACTTGATGCCTTTTTGTATGTTCTTTACAAATATAATAATTGCTTATTTTGCTAGTTCAAGTTTAAGCACTTTTTGACCTTACTTAACCTAATAAATTTTGGCAGTAAAAAACATACATTATTTTGTCAAAAATGACCAAAAACACGTACCTTAATTGAAAATTTGGCATCAAAGAAGAAGAAATACAGCATAATATTGTAAAATTTATTAATCCAACTTAATTGTGGAAAATCAGTGCTCATAGATTATACAACATGTAAAAAATGGATTAATAATGAAACAGTAAGTTTGAGACCAATGTTTTAAGCTTTCTTATACCCAAAAACTATTTGAGTATACTTTGGTCATTTTCAAGAGCTCAAAAACTTGTACTTGAAGCACTTATTATGTTTGTAAAAAATAAAAAAGGGCATCAAGGAGTATGTTCACTTTATTTGTAAATCAAACATATGAACAACAAAAAATTTACCAATTATTAGTATAGCTGCACAATTTTCCCCTGGGTATGTAGGCTTAGTGGAAGGTCACTTATACCTGATCATGTCCCTACTGTTTTTACTTGGTTGAAAAAAAATCCAAAGAAAGTTCCTATTGAAAAGGAAAGAGATCAAAAATGAGATTGAATTTGTCATAGCTTGGAGGTTTGTCCCTTCAGTCTGTTTAAAGAAAACAGATTCATAATTGAAGCTTTGTTCATTTCAATCTTAGGGATAATCTACATTTGTTACACTTAATTAAATGGTTGTAAAGGGATACTTTTATTTATTTGTCTTGTTTGTTTTCTACATAATTTTTTAATCTTTAAATTGATATACATTTCTTACAAATTAATTAGTCATATCATAATTCCACTTGCAAGTTTTGACCTACTTTGTAACCCTGGTCTCAAAATTGCATATAAATTTATTGAAGCTAGGAAACATAGAACTCCTCTCTGTTTAAAAGAAAATGGATGGACATAGGTAGGTTTTAATACACTAAAGTCCTAGGGCCATGGAAATTAAAAAAAAAAAAACAATGAAGATTAACTTTAAAATTCTGGACATGACATAAATATAACATTCACAAAGAAAAACCATTCACAAAATTTTACTTTTGTGCTCAGTTGCCAACCTGAGCAATTGCCCTAAATTTTTAAACCTTGCAAAACATTCACCAGCCAATTCTTATGACCTACACTGTTGTCTGTACATCAAAAATTCATTGAAAAGGAAGGACCACCTTACTGAAATTTCTTCCTTTGTACTTATATTTAATGGGTTTAAAAGAAAGCTCCTATGGCTAAGTCAGAAGCCTAGTAAAGGACCAGGTAATCCTTTAGACAGGAAGTGCAATAGGAAGCTAGGGGCCAGTCACCCTATGCTTTTGCATGTCCTTCCTGCTTACTGACCCCAGATTTCTGTAGGTAACCTGTTAAGTTTGGGCCAATTCTGGCTGAACTTACAGAGTTACATCACTGACCTTCGTCCCAAACCAAATAAACTGCTAATGCCAGAAATTAAACCTGTGCCCTTTGGATAAAAGATTCTCAACCTAGAGTGCCAGCCACTTAGGAAGGAACACAAATGTCACCAGAGAACAAAAATTATTTGGAAAAAAGAAAATATTGAAAAAAAAATAACTCAAGTCATAGTTGCTCATTGCTGTCCCACAAACAATATGTATTTCATTAAGACAAATAAATTTTTAAACAGGTATCAACAAAACTCCATCAGGGATTGTATTTACTTAAGGTACAATCAGCAATATTAATGCTTAGTTTTGTGATATTCTGGTTTTGAAATAATAAAAAAAGAGAAATTATATGTTCTACTTGTTTTCCACAAGCCCATTTGAGAAAAATCATTTGTAACAACAATATACCCATGGTTGGCTCAGAATCTCTCTAAAATTCTTTAAACAGAAGGAATTTAAAAAAAAATTATACTCATCAGCAAGAAAAATATTAACATAACTCTCTAAACTTGGCACTTTATAAGACAATTTTTAGCAAAGCAAATGCAAAACTTTAATGGTGTCCTATGTCATCTAAAAAAAAAAACATTAAAATGTGTCAAATGAATTTTGATGTAAGATGCCTCAAATACTTTCAGTTGAATCTGTGAAATGAAGGGCCAGGTATTCCTTTACATTTTATACAATATATAAAAAGAAAAACAGTTCAAATTTTTTCACAAAAGAAGAAGCTTGATGTAAAAAAATAAATGTATTTTTAACAGAAAGCAACTGACATCAATGAAATCAAATAAAACAAAAATTCATGGAGAATAAATAATATAAGCCATATATTTAACCTATAATGAGGTGGCATAAAAGATTATTTCTAGAATTAGAAAAAAACAGTGTTATGGCTTAAAGTTCTGCTCAATCAACAGGAGTAGTCTAAGGCCAGAATAATTAAGAACTAAGGCCAGAGAAAAAGAAACTGATAACCAAAAAATAAGGCACCCAAAAATTTCAGGACCCTTTAGAGGGAAAAGAAGTAGAAGTAGGTACTTCAAAATACCTTCCTGGGACATACTTTAGCCTGTAGACACATCCCTGAAAGTTTCATTTTCCTAGCCTAACCTCTTTCAAAGATAGCCAAAAGTAGCTAAAGTAAAATTTTACCCCTACTGTATCTTAAAAATCCAGCTTAAATAGCAATCTCAACAAATATAGACTATATAAAAGGCTATAGGTATTGGCCTAATCATTCTAAATTTTTTCCAACTAATAATTATAGGATGGTTTAGAAACTAGGCCTGTTTGATATAATAACATTTGACTAACTCGCCAATGTGATAGCTGCCTCCCTAAGAATCAACCTTTTTAATAACAAAAAACTTTTCTTCTGACTCCTTATGAAGCTTAGCCTATGCAAGACAGGCCTAGAACACCAAAAACCCTTTAGATACTAAGGAATATGCATAATATTACTTACAGGTCACTGAAAAGCTAAGATTATTTCTATTATTTACAGTTTCCTTGTCTTTTCTCTAGACTTAACGATTTCACATGTTTATCCATTTAAAAAAATATATAGCATTGACGTCACAATCCTCAAATAATCTTTTCATTTGGGTGTTATAAAGTGCCAGCCCACGGACAAGTAATCTTGAGCGTTTGTGGGGATAATCCGACTAACCTCTGACGTCATATGTCTCAAAAAACGCTTGGATTAATCAGATTAGTAATCGGACAAGTAAACAAACGCACCCTTAGAAGATAATCAAGTTGACCATTGGATTTTGAAATGTTAGAAGAAGAGCATGAGGTTGTTCCCTCATGATTATCTAGCTGTTCTAAACTTGTTTCTTGCCGTGTTTCGTTCCTTATAAGCTTTTTGGCATGCAGCATTCCACCCTGGTGTGGAGTTTCTAGATTTTCTTTTAAGTTTTACATACCCAAATACCCTTTCACTAGCATTCACCATAACTTGAGTTAACTTCTCATTAAGCTCCTCAACAGAGGAAGGTAGTTCAACATCCGTCAGATCCGAGTCTACCTCTCTCTGCCATTCAGGCCAGGACTCCCTGCGGAACTTCCAACTCACCGACTTCATTAACTGAAGTCTATAAGCAGAAAAATTAAGCACTGACATTACTGGGAAATGATCAGAGTCAAAGGGTGACGGTATAACAACCTCAAAGTCAACTGAAAGGTCTAAAGAAGCAATTGTTAAATCTATAGTAGAAGTCTTCCCATTTAAGGGGTTTAGCCTAGTACCTAGATCTATTGGAGTGATAAGACAAACCATATTTTGAGGATCAGTAATAAAATCTGCCAGTAAATTAGAATTATGATTTGGAGAAGATGTTGAGTCCCACATTGGGTTATGAAGGTTGAAGTCACCAGCAATTATTTTCCTCTCTTTACATTTCTGAAAAGCATCTTTGAACTGCTTAAAATCAAAGTCAGTTGCAGTCCTGTTATAATAGTTGATAACGGATATCCAGTTATCTGTTCCATCCTCTTTGACAGATATAATCCCAATTTCATTTTTTCCTGGGGTAAAATCATTCACTATTTTAAACGGGATATTATCCTTAACTAAAGTCATAAGTCCTCCCCCTGGTCCTGTCTTTCTATCCCATCTAGCCATGCTATAGCCCTTAAAATTTGGGGAAGTTTTCTGTTCATTCAATAAAGTTTCCTGAATTAGTACAATATCTGGCTTACTCCTCACTAGAAGGTTTTTCAATTCTACTACCTTTGATTTTCCCATTCCCCTAATGTTTAGTTGGATTACCCTTGTAGTCATTCTTTGATTTTTTGTTTATGAACACGCTTATTTAATGTCTTTTTCTCTGGAGAGGACAAAATTTTCTTTGGAACAAAGTTATCTTCATCCATACCATCCTCTGAGTCTGTTTCATTTCCAGAAACAAAGGATTCAGATTTCTTCAGTGAAGACAGGATCTTCTGTACCTCTGACTTCGAGCTTTTGCTTAACTTTACACTGGAAGCAATCAGTGAGCACAATGATGACACTACTGAGGTTAGTTGGTCTATTTTTTCTCTCAGTAAGACAACTTCCTTGTTAATTGGTTCCTGTATTTTTGCTTCTGGTGGGATTGAAGGGTGAACAAGGACTGGAAAGTTTTCAAAGTTTAAAGCTGGTGGTGGTGTGTGCAGAGTCTTCCCTTTGGTGTCAGTGAAAGCTTGAACTGCATCTTTGAATGATATACCTTTTGTGACTGACGTTTTCAGAATTGCAGCTCTAAACTTGTTCCCCAAGAAATCAAGAATGGATGGAAGACTCTAATTGAGACAAAGTTTACGAAGACTACATCAATCAAAGAGTTGTGGAGGAACTGGAAAGTCTACACTGGACAAAGGTCTTCCCCAATATCTGGCATCATGATACACAACGGAACCACTGCCGCCACAACACCCGAGAAAATAAAGCTTCTGAAAGAGTATCTAATTGCAAACATTCCTCCACAACTTTCTACTCAAAACCGACCCACTATGCAACCTACACAGGTCTTCCCTAAGAATGATATTGAACTTGTAGAACAGGATATTGATACGATTATTAAAAAATTAAAACCAGGGGCTATGGGCCCAGACAGGATTCACAATGAGATGCTGTCCAACATGTCCCCCCTGCTTAAGGCTTCTGTCTTAACTTTGTTTAATAGGTCCATCAAGGAAGGTTATGTCCCATCGCTTTGGAAAAAAGCTGCAATAATACCAATCCTGAAACCCCAAAAGGACCCTACATCCCCAAAATCATATCGCCCAATTGCCTTGACTTCATGCCTCTGCAAGCTAATGGAGAGACTGATAAAAAAGAAAGTTCTACCAGCAATTGAGAAAGTAGTTCAGCCAGAACAACTAGGCTTCCTGCCCCAACGCAGTACAATAGACTGTCTTGTGAGGCTTGAAAATCAAATAAAACAGGGATTCCGCCTAGGAAAAGAAACTCTAGCTGTTTTCCTTGATATGACTTCAGCATTTGACAGAGTGAATATCCCTACTCTAATGGCAAAACTAAAGAAGCTAAATATTAGCCCTCAAATCGTGGAATGGATTGGTAATTTCTTGACTGAGAGGAAAATAGAAATAACTTTAGAAAATCATTCGTCTGGCTTTTTTAGTGCTCCAAATAATGTGGGTGTCCCCCAAGGAGGGGTACTAAGTCCTTTATTGTTTTTAGTATATTGTCACGATATAAACTTAGATACGATACTGGGTTGTAAACTATACTTATATGCTGATGACATTGCAGTAGCTGCCTCCTCTCGAGATAGGGGATGCCTTAAGGCTTCAGTCCAAAAAGCCCTGTATTACTTAGAAAATTGGACAATGGAAAACTACATGTCATTTTCAACAGAGAAGTCAGTAAGTGTTCTTTTCTCAAGGAAAAATCGAACAAATGTTCAACCCCCCATTGTGTCTTTAGCAGGAGTGGACATCCAACATGCAGAGAAATTTTGCTATCTAGGAGTCTTACTGGATTCAAAGTTGCTATGGACTAACCACATCGACTATCTTGTTGGTAACCTGAGAAGTAGGGCAAACTTTCTCAATGCAATCTGCCTCTCTAAAAGAGGAGCCCCATATTCTTGTGTTTCAAAACTAATTGGAGCAACAATCACCAGCAAACTGGACTATGGTAGCATGTTCTATAGGGAAGCAACTAAGCATAACCTCCAGAAACTTGATTCAGCTTTTAATCAAGTTCTCCGACGAGCTCTAGGCTGCTTAAAAACCACCCCCACCCCAGCCCTCTACTGTGAGCTTGGCGTCACATCACTTCAGAGGAGAAGAAATAATCTTCAAGCCCGTTACTTTCTAAAAAAAATGGGATCAACAAATCATATTGTTTATAAAGAATGCATTGCTACATGGAATCAAGATCTCCAGTTTAGACCAAGGTTTTCCCCTACAGTCTATAAATATTCTTGTCTGATGAGTAATGCTGGCCTTTCAGGCCTAGTTCCAACCCCAAATATAGATGACCTTTCCTCACGCTTCAACGGAATAGGTAATGTAATTAATTTAGCTCTAGATAGTAGAATTAATGATTCAGGAACAATAATTTTAAAATTAGAGTGGTATAGGCTGACTCTGCAATGGACTGACTTTACTCACATATATACTGACGGATCTAAGTCGGAAATGGGTGTAGGCTGCGCTTTTGTAGTCCCGTCTACTGGTACTTCTTGCGGATTTAAGCTACCTGACAAGCTTACTGTTTTTTCTGCAGAAATGATTGCTATTTATCAAGCACTTCTTTATATTAAGTCAAACGGTATAGTTGGTAGCTTTTTGATTTGTTCTGATTCTCTATCTGTGTTAAATTACTTAGCTATGAAACGAAATGATGCCAAAGAAACTGCTGCACAAATTGAAAAAATAGTTGATGACCTTCTAATACATGGTTATGATCTACAACTTACATGGGTCCCAGCACATGCAGGTATTCCTGGGAACGAGTCAGCTGACAAAATGGCAAAATGGGCTTGCAGAAGTGGTGAATTGTTGGATGTAAACTTGTCCCTGAGTGAATATATTCAGGGTTACGAGGACAAATCCGCAATTGATGAGAAAGCTGATTTCACAAGAAAGTCCACTAATACAATCTTGGATCTATATGATTTTAAGCCTCCTCCATTGGACCTAATTCACAGTGAGAGGAAAATTGCCACAACAATATTTCGAATCAGATCTGGCCATGCTAAAGTGAATTCTGTTCTCTTTAAATGGAATTTGGTTGACTCCCCAAATTGCATTGTATGTAATGTATATGAAGATGTCCGCCATGTTATAATGTCGTGTAAAAAGTATTATATCCAGCGTGAAATATTAAAAAGAAAAGTTCTAAAACTCTTTGGTGCCTTTACTTTCCGTGCGGTGGTGGGTCATTCATCCGCCCCTCCGTGGGCTCGTAGGGTGTCTGTTTCTGCACTGGGTTGTTTTATTAGAACTTCAAGTTTATTCGATGTGCTTTAACAGTCTTGGGTCATGTTGTATCAAGTCAAATGTTTATTAATGTATTCAATATATTGTATAAGTTTAATGTGTTTCCCACGAAATTTAATGTAAATTGTAATTTACGGTTGTAAATACTATAGAATTAATTAGGGTGGTCTGACGTAGGTGGCTATACTAGTGGAAAAAATGGTTTGCCACCAATAAAGAATCTGCAAATAACGATTCTAAGTGATTCACTAATCTGAAAGTAGTCATCGTTTCTTAAAAATTCTCCATACACATTGTCTGGACAAGATTGATACGTACGTGACGGAGCTGACTCATGCTCCAAAAACGTTGGAATCAACAACAACAACAACATCTAGCTGTTGTCCAGAAGTATGGTTTGAAAAGACATTACCCAATAAAATATTTAGGCTAGCCTGGATTTTGGGTTTCAGATGAAAAATTTTGACAAGCAGCAAATGAGATACAATCCTAGAATTGGGGCTATTGAAAAGGAAAAATGTTAAGAAAACAATTCTCACTTCATAATATACAGAAAAATTATACTTGCCACATTTTGAAGGTGCTTCCACTATGCTTTACCCCCTTCCCCCTAATGTGGAAATAGGCTACATAGCTTAAATTATATATTTCTCATGTATAAACAAGAGATTTCTCATGTATATCATATTTCTCATGTATACACAATTTATACTCAGGATACACAAGTTGAAACAAGAATAATGCATGGCAAAACCCATTGGAAATATAAGTACTTGTATATTATTAAGCAAACACTCAAGTGTTTCATTTGATTAGAACCTGTTTTTCTGACCTCAATCTTAATGAAATATCACAAAATATGATGAAAATATAATACATTAGAAAAAGATTTGGGCTACATATTTGCATATTAAGGGGGTTGGTTGGGTGGGTGTAAAGTAAACAGTGTCTGCATGCAAAGTGCATTAGGTACAATTATTCTGCATATTATGAAGTAAGAATTGTTTTCTAACTGTCCAAATACTTTAGCCCCACACCTCTTGATGTGTAAATATATAGCCCAAATTATATTTTTCCCATCTATTGTGTCACTTGTCTTTGTCTTGTCTCATGCTAAGCTGAAAGAAACTATTTTGTTCCCCAGTTTTACATAGTGTAAATTTGAATCTTTACCATATAATACACAAGTACCAAAATATGTAATTTGTGCTATATACTTGTACAATAGAGGAGGGAGATAAAATATAGTATGAGTGCCTTCAAAATGTATTAGATACAATTTTTCTGGATATTGTAAAGTAAGAATTGTTTTATTAACATGTTTCCTTCTCAATAGCCCCAATTCTAGGCTTATACATTAAGTGGCTCTGAACAAACAGTTTTGAATACAAAATGCTGCATCTGAACCTAGTTACATCCTGCTTTCTAAGATTCTTAAATGAAATAAGACCTCTAATGGAAAATTTGTCTAGGATTGCTTTTTATGTTCTGTGAACATCATGTGTTTACAACAGAAAATTAATTTTGACTGTATTTTTTCTTAAAGAGAGCTGCTTTCAAATGCATTGAAAAACAGGAGACAATTGTGTGCAATAACTTCCAAGATGGAAGTAAGTGATTTTTATAGTACTGGTTTGCATTGCATAAGAGAATTAATGCACAAAACACTGCACAACTCTTAGCATTTGAATGTCAATACTAATTTCAAGTTTACAGTAAAATTGAGGACTCAAAGACAAAACAAAACATGGTTGCTTAGCCTTCAATACAGTTAATGGATACTAAAAAGAAAAGGGCAGCAGTCACAATTACTGATTGGGCTTGTACTTGACCGATAAAAATATAGTGTTGTTTGAGTTGATTAATGATAAAATGAAAACACCAACATAACCATGCCTTTTAGCTCTTCATGGTAACTTCCACAAGGAAACTATACAAAGTAATTTAAAGTTCCTTGAAAACTGAAAGTTCTAGTGTAATTTTTAAAATTCAAAATTGATTGGAGAGCAACCACCCTTTATGACTGTCATATTCCCAATCACATCCTACCAAAATTTTGAGGTAGCCATTTTGTCCAGTATAGATGTAAGGTCCAGTAATTGTGACTCTAGGGATGTCAACCCCACTCCCACTCACATTCCTCAGCAGGTGCATAAATTTCTATGGGACAGGGCAAGCAACTGCCTCCTCCAAACTCCAAGTTTGCCCCCCCACAGACCTCAGTTTCCCCCCCCCCCCCAGCTGAAATTTAGTTTCTGCAGAAAATCTTGCCAATACTAAGATAAGTTTGCATAATTCAAGTATCCAAGGATACAACTCAGTTTTCTTTAGTATGTCTTCAGCTTTATGGTAATATGTGGATAATTTTTCAGTTTACATTGTCATGTTCACTTGACTTGGTAAAATTGGCTACAACTTTGCCCCCCCCCCCAGGATTTTGATGAAATTACACCACTGTCCCTCAGGAAAAGGGATATAAGTCATGCTAGTTGCCCATTGTTAACTTATAAGGTTTTTATGGAAGGAGTCATCACATAAACTTTGAAGGGGGCTCATTCAATTGGAGATTGGAAGTTCTTGTCCTTGTTTGAAAAATGAAAAGTGGTTGGAGGGCAGAAAGCCCCCCATGCACTCTTTTCCCCAAATGCATCTGATTGAAGAATGAGATAGCCATTTTGTTCAAAATAGTCCAAGGATCATATAAAAGTACCTTCATGGTTGACACAGCCCCCTGTAGGCCAGGTACAAGGCTTGTAAGTTATGCCCCTGGGATATATAAGATTTTGTAGAAGGGTTGGTTTTATAAACTTTGTAGGAGGCTTGTTTGATTGGAAATTGATAGTTTTAGTACCCTTTTAACAGTCAGAAGTGGTTGGAGGGCAACTAGCTTCCTCTATCCTCTTTCCCTCACATGTATCTAACCAAAATTTTGAGATATCAGTTTTGTTCAAAATAATCCAAAGATCATATAACAATACATCCATGGTTGATGTGACCCCTTAGAGGCTGAGTGCCAGCATTGTTAGTTATACCATGGAGCATATAAGGCTCTTATGAAAGGGGTGGTTGTATTAACTTTTTAAGGGGCTCATTCCATTGGAGATTCTTTGAGCTATATCAAGATGAAATCCACAGTTTTGTATAGATGGGACTTGTGTCTCCTTTTGTTTTCCCCTTTTTCTCACGACTAATCATATTGTAAAAGTGACCATAGAATATTTTTAGAGGGTTCTATAGGACCGAATTACAGTACCTCATGTTGTTCTTAAGTAACAGAAGAGATCGTTCAAGCACAAAGGGCTTTTTTCTACAATTTTTTGCCATAAATATCAAATTTGTCCTAAAGAGGGTCAAATGTTTTAGAAAGCTAATCGATTTGCCGTGCTCTGAAACCCCGTTCAGTGGAAATTTAAGTTCATTATTTTGAAAATCAAGGAGAATCGCAAAAGACAGTTGAGATTTTCAGGAATGATATGTTCATTAATTTACAAAATTTCGTTCACTTGGCTCTCTTTGAAATACAAAATAAATTTTATCTCAAGAGCCTGTGTTTAAATGAGTGGTAGGTGCAATGTTTAATTGAGCGATGCTGGGGACTAGAATTTATTTTTTCTCTTTCTCTGTTTTGATAATTATTTCTTAAAAATCTCACAAATCTATCATTACCTCCATGTTTAATATCTAATAATGGATTTATCTCACAGCCTGAAAGAGCCAAACTGTTTTTTTTGTTTTTTTTTTTGTAAGAACTACAATAGAAAGTTTTGATGAAATTCAGTTCACGAAATTCTGTTCATGGAATTCAGTAATGCAATTATGCTGTAAACTTTAGCGGCACTTTTTCCTAAAGTTTTATTGATACTATGCAATAAATGAAGAAACCTCATATGTTGCATAGCTTGATGTTATTCAAGGGCGACTGCAGACTAGATACAGACTACACTCGCTAAATAAAGTATATCCTGGACTGTAATTCTGGAATCGACAACAGAAAATATAAGCGGCGCTTTTGTCAAAAGTTTTGATGTTTTCTATATTACATCTTAATTTAAATAAAGAAGAGAGAATAATGAGGGCTTTTTTCCCAAGACAGTGAACCAGCAAAACCTATTTGAATATTTCAGCCCTATATTTAAGGGCCGTCTTCAGCAAACAAAAATAATTACAATAAAAACACTTACAATAAAAGTTCTCTTAGAGTCTTGGCTGAACTTTTCGATAAGAAGTAATGATGCCAAGGCTATTTTTATAAAAAAAAAAATGGATTTTTAACCGAGAACTTTTATTGTAAGTGTTTTTATTGTAATTATTTTCTTTGCTGAAGACGGCCCTTAGATATAGGGCCGAAATATTCAAATAGGTTTTGTTGGTTCACTGTCTTGGGAAAAAAGCCCTCATTATTCTCTCTTCTTTATTTGTATTACGGAAAGGCAGTGTGGTCTTCGTCATTATTTACATCTTAGATTTTTCTATAGAAACGGGAATGTTATTTAAGGGTGACTGCAGACTGAATAAAAAGTATGCTCACTAAATAAAATACGCTTCAGGACTGAAATTCTTGAATATAGTACTGTAAATATAAGCAGCACTTTTTGCACAAGTTTTCTTGATGCTATGTAATAAATGAGCAAACCTGATGCGTTGCATAGTAAACATAATGTTATTTAATGTTCTATTTGTAAGTGTCTTCAACTTTTCAAAAATATGCTCCTGATAATATACTTCTCATGAGAGGTGCATATATTTTTGTTTGGACCTTTAAGAGGTAGGAAGTAAAATTTATATTTAATAGCCTATTTAATAAAAACTCGTGTTGGACTTTGTAGTCTCATTGCCTAATTCAAAATTGAATCTTCTTATAAGGCTTGTATTGTACGTCTAAGAAAATCAAAATCTATCAAGTTGATAAAGATAATTAATAAGTTAAAGTAGTTAAAATAGTCAGTTAATAGTTACAATAGTGAATACGGAGTTAAGAGTTAAAATCAAATAAACCGACTCATATATTCCTATATTTATAGAATTCTGAAAAAAAAAAATCCAGCGGTCTACTGAAAACTGAGCTTGCTCGAGTATTAAGTGCATATATTCGGGCGTCGGACTAAGTTCGATTTTCAAATATTTTTTTTTTACGTGGAGATTTCAGTTTATTTCTAGTTTTTAGTTTGATATATATTATAACATTGACACTGTGACACTCATTAGAATATACTTGGAACATACCAGTGTTGAAGGCTTTTCCAGTTATGTTCACGTCATTTTTACTTTCCATATGTATTGAGCACGTTTGAGGTTGAAATGAAGAAAGAATGTAAACCAGTCACGAATTTCAATTTTATTTATTTATATTTATAACATCAGTGTGACTGTGTACGCTCTTCAGTCATTCCACTGTGTCTAAGAAGAAGAAGAAGAAGAAGAAAGTCCCCGAGAAAGGGTATTTAGAGTCTTAATGCACATATCCTATTGCACGACCACTAATTATTATTTGCCAATAAGAGTGAAGATTAAAGTTTTTTTTTATAGTTTTTAGTTTGATTTAGATTATAGCATTGACACAGTGTCATTAGGATAAACTTAGAACCAACTTGTCTTGATAAAGACTTTTCCTATTATGTTCACGTCATTTCTGCTTTGCATGGATATAGAGTAGATTTGAGGTTGAAATGAAAAAAGAGCGTAAACCAGTCATAAATTTCGGATCCATTTGTCGATATGTGTGACATGAGTGTAACTCTGTGTACGCTCTTCACTCATTCCACTATGTCAAGAAAAAGGAGAAGAACGCTCCTGAGAAGGGATATTTCAATTGACAAGTTGATTTATGTTAAGAATTTATCTTGGCTTTGTCTACAATTAGCCATGACTTGATTTAGCCCACAATTATTCCATTTTTAAATTCAAAAATCAATGGACTTTTGACCATTGATTTCTGAATTAAAAATGGAATAGTTGTGGGCTAATCAAGTCATGGCTAATTATAGACAAAGCTAAGATAGATAGTCCAATGGAGTGAGAAGAAAAACCTGTTTACTTATGCTACACCCTCTCATGTTGGAGCGAACAAATAAAATGAAGAAAGAACGTAAACCAGTCGTAAATCTCCGCTTTTTTTTATAAACATGTGTGACATTTGTGTGACTGAATATGCTCTTCACTCATTCCGCTTTGTCTTAGAAGAAGAAAGCCCCCGAGAAGGAATATTTATATTCTTTATGCACATACCCGTTTGTACGACCATTTAATTGTCTTATCATAAAATGTTTCTTCTGAATAAAAATCCTGCTTCTTTGGCTGTGAGTTAGGGCCCAATTAATAAGCTGATAGGAGTTTTTTCGTCAGCCGGCGCTTAAATATGGCTCTATTTGACTAAGTGATTATAAAATTATTGATCCTAAACCAAAGCCGTGATCATAAACCAAAGTCGTATGTCGCATTTTCATAATTTTGATTTTGAGTTTGATTAAAGATTGTAAGTATATGCGGTAGCATATTTTTTAGAATCAAATATATATAAAATAAATACAGAATAAATAATATTCTAGACCTTACGTGAATAATGCAGTCTTAAGTATTTGGGTAGAATTTATGATTATCAGACTTAAGTCTTTTTTTAGCCTTAAAGACTATAAAGTTCAAAAATACCACTTGAAGCTTGTTGGATTATACGGGGTCGAAATTTTAATACAACTGTTGAAATTGGTATTCTAACATTTTTAAGCATCCGCCTCTTCAGACTACATGTGCTGCACGGAATGCTTGCTGTCCCTCTCCTCCCCTCATATATTGATTTATAACTATAAATTTTGTTTTATATCAATGGACTGTTTTACGTTTCGTTTGACTCAGTTATTTTGTCGCTGAAATGATGAAAATTAACACTTATGACCAGACCAATACGATGGTGGCTCTTGCTCAACAGGACTGATTTTGTTTAATTTTTTAGAGTGTTCATTTTATTTTAAACAATTGTATTTAATGACGGTTTCTTTTGCGCAGGATCTAAAGAAAGCTATTAGTCAATATATGGATATATGGATTTATAAATATAAATTCTGTAATAGAACTTTTTATATCAATGGAATGTTTTCAGTTTCGTTTTACTCAGTTATCAGCGTTTTGTCACTAATATGATGAAAACTAACATTTATGACCAGACCAATACGATGGTGGTTTTTGCTCAACAGGACTGATTTTGTTTAATTTTTTAGAGTGTTCATTTTATTCTAAACTATTGTATCTAATGACGGTTTCTTTTGCGCAGGATCTAAAGAAAGCTATCAGAGGTAGAATAAATAAGCTGACGCCTAAAAATTACGGTAAAATTTCCAGGAACATTTTGGAAATGGAGGTTAATACAGAGGAAAGATTAAGTGCTATAATTCAAATCTTCTTTGACAAGGTAAATATTTTAAGATAGAATGAATAACGAATATTTTTTTCTTTGTGATTTGGATGAAGTTAAAATATGTCGGAATTATATGTGAATTGAGTCAATCATTGGCCCTCAAATGTTATACCTTATTGCCTACTTTTGAAGTTATGCAAAGAAAGAAAAAGCAGAGGCAATGCCAACATGAGCATAAATCCAGCCAAAATAAAAAAATTAAATCTACTGTTCCTAAGTCCCTTCACTCCGACAAGAAATAATCTTTACAATATGTTTTTCAAGTACGTGTCCTTGTGTTACACAAACACACAGACGCAAAGAAAAATAAATTTTGTGGGAACTATCGGCATATTTGATTATAGAAAAGGGCAAATTACAATAGCAGGATTAATACACATACCAAGCTTTACGTGAAGCTTCTTTATCTTCTTTTTATTCTACGAATCCTTAACTTAAGATTATTTCTCTCGATTTTTTTTTTTTGCCAAGTTTGAGCTGTTCTGAGTTCTTAGCTTGTTATTGGAGATATCGATCTCGGAGGTGGTATCAGTGACGTCGAAAAATTTGGACTTAATTAAATGCCCGTTTTGGCTAAGCTCGGATTATAGCATTTAGCTCCATATATTTGATAAAATTTAATTTAATTTTTCTCATTAGCCAAGTTTAAACTATTCCTATTTCGTAGCTGGCTATTGGAATTATCGATATTGGAGGTGGTATCAGTGATGTCGAGACAATTGGACTTAATTAATTGTCTTTTTGAGCTAAGCTTGGATTGTAACATTTAGCTCCATAAATTCGATAAAACTTCATTTAATTTTTCTCATTAGCCAAGTTTAAACTATTCTTATTTCGTAGCTGGTTATAGGAATTATCGATATTGGAGGTGGTATCAGTGATGTCGAGACAGTCGGACTTAATTAATTGTCTTTTTAGGTTAAGCTCTGATTATAACATTTAGCTCCATATATTCGATAAAACTTTATTTAATTTTTCTCATTAGCCAAGTTTAAACTATTCCTATTCCGTAGCTGGTTATTGGAATTATCGATATCGGAGGTGGTATTAGTGACGTCGAGACAGTCGGACTTAATTAATTGTCTTTTTGGGTTAAGCTTGGATTATAACATTTAGCTCCATGTATTCGATAAAACTTTATTAAATTTTTCTCGTAAGCAACAACAACTTACAAAACTGTTATGCATTAGCATCTTCACTTTACTGATTTGGTACTGATAGTCGATACAATATGTCAGGTAATATATATATATATATATATATATATATATATATATATATATATATATATATATATATATATATATATATTTAAGAATTTTAGTTCGACTTTGCTTTTTATTAACCTTTTTACACCCTTATTTTAATTTTTTTTATTATTATGCTTCTTACAAGTCGATTCTTAATAAAGTTAATATTTCCTTGGAATTCATGCCTTTACTGAGATCAGTAAGACCAGGGCTTTCCTTCACTTCTATATCTACTCACTTCCTCGACGGGGTTTCTACTCCTTTTGTCATTGTACGCACGTATAGTCACAAGGGTCTTAATTTGGCAGAATAGTCTTAAAAGGACTACTGAAAAATAAATCTAGCCGACAGTTTTTGTTGTTTCCTTTTCTCATGTGAGCTATTTCTTTTGTATATGTAACTCTTGAGCATGTGAATCCAAAACTTTATTGAGTGATGAAAAGACTATATAGTCTAATAAGTCTAATAAAGACTTCTAATAAGTCTAATAAGACTTCTTATTAGAGTTTTTACCGAACTTATTGTCTAAAGCTACTTGACGTTAAAATTTTCTTTAACGTCAATTGTCTAAAGCTGCCAGATATAAATACAAATGGGAGAGTGATGAAAGCCCGTGTCCTATTTTTTCTTTTTTTTTAAGGTCTGCAATCTAGGGCAAACATTTAGTTTACTACCAATTTTGTCTTTGTGTCTTCTCCAAGTGTTAACGTTTTTACCGCCATGACTTGCTTTCAATGCAAATGGATTTGTAAAATACTTCGTTCCAATATGAATATTTTGGCTATTAAGCCCGGAGCTCGATATTTGATGGAAGAAACGCCTTCCAAATTCTTATTGAAAGATTGTGTTTTGTCACAATAGACTCATTTGGATCCATATCCCTTGTAGGGTCTAAATATTAGAACAGAGGGTGGCTACAAAAAATAGCCATCAATAACAAGAATAAAAAATAAACAAAACATTCCGCTAATTTCCCTCTTCTTACTAAGTGATACAGACGCTGCCCTTGTTCTGGATTTGGGCCTTTTTGCTTCTTTTTTTAATGTCCCTTAAAAAAAAATTTTTTAATGTCGCTCCTTACTTTAGTTTTAATGTCGCTCCTTACTTTCATTTCAAAAAACTTGTTTTTTTTATTTAATTAGAAAAGAAACCGAGAGAGAGGTTGATTTTCCTCCAGTAGCTTCCGATCTTTTTAAAGAATTTTCAATCGAATGATTCTTCTCCCAAGTTTCAAAATTCACCCTTTCCAATTCCAGTGGACGGGTGGTTTTTGGCATTTTTCTGACCCTTTTTTCAGCAAAATTATGAGGGAAGCAATATTTCGTTTTATTTTCTATTTGCGTTGGAGATCCCTTAGACTGAAGTTTCAAATAGTTTCTGGCCAATCGAAAAAAATTGACAATTTTTTGTGTCCCCTCTGTCAGAGGAAGGACCACTTTCAAAGGACTAACCCCTTGAATCAGTTTTGTACATTAATCTTATTGGCCAAAGGCCTTATGGCTGTAAATTTCAAATTAACAGGAAAAAAGTTGATTTGGCTAATTTCTGGGCCCCTATCTCTTCCCAAAGCAAACTTTTGATGATCTTTTTGGCAAAGAAAATAATCGGTGTAAACAATAAGTATAAAAAATAAGTGTAAAAAAATAAAATAATTACACTGGACTCCGAAAATTAGACGACCCCCCCCTCCACCTTTTTCCGCTACAAAATATATTTATAAAGAATAGGCAAATGTGCATATTTTACGGCTCTTATCCAAGGGGTTCTGTCATCCTAAGATGCAAATTTTTATATTTTCAACCATTCGGACCAAAATGGTTAGCCTGTCTTAAAGTGTTGGTGGGATGTCCAAAGGGGTTGGTTGCTCCCTGATCACAAGTTTCAAAGAAGAAACTAGACCTACCAGTTTCCGAGTAAACGAGCATCATCCAAGTTTCTACGACCGAGAGGGGGGGGGGGTTGAGGAGGAAGTTGGCCCCTTTCTATACATAATAAATTATGCTCATTTTAATATGTAATGTTATGTTTGCTTTCATTATAAAGGCGTAAGCCAGAAAAAGGCGAAATAGTGAGTTTAAAAGAGTTTGGAAAACAGAACACCGGTCCTGATGAAACTTTGTTCATCCATAGTGACCCCTTTACTTTTCAATAAGCTATAAAACCTTAGTCTTCTTCTCAAAACTACATCCCCAAAACAAAAGATGAATAAGTTCCATTGCCCGTCACACATGGGCAACTGAACATGGGTTTTCAACCTGTACAGCGATAGGTATCACGAAAACACAGAAAAGGATGGAACCGAAAGCTAATGTTCACTGAAAATCCAGAGATTAAAGTGTAAAAAAAGAATCTCGATCCTTGAGATTGTTGCTGCTTGTGCACGTTACCCTTGAATATATGTTTGTTATTAGGTGGTACGTACCGTCAGAATTCCAAAGGCGGCGGGGTGCCAAAGTTTTCTAATAATCAGCTATTTACCACCACCGCTCATTTTCCAGCATCTTAAATCCATTAAACATACCTCCTGACTATGCTAGCAGTGCCTGGCCACTTCACGCATGCCAAAGAGAATAGCAATATAAAATCAGGGCAACAATTTTTACAATCTGCAAGACACCCCAAAAAACAAAGTACCCCGCCCACCACCAAAAAATGGACTTCTATCTATTTATATGGTGCTCATTTAGACATGCAACAAATAGGGCTGGCACAGACCATGAGGACTCAAGAACGTTGAGATTTGGCCACTGATTTGAATCATTACGTTTCAGAGTAACAATCTCACCAAAGTTAATTTAGAACAAGAATACCAAGATAGAGAATCACTTAATCTATAAACAACCACAGTTTTGATATTCTATAATTCTATATTTTTCTATATATTCTATAATTTTAGGATGGATCAACGATATTGACGGTTCTCTGCACAGGCTACATACCTTGGTAGGATATCACTCAACTATACTATCGCGTTTTGATTTGTATCAATTTTTGGCGAGAATATTACACTTTTTCAAAGATAAATAACCCATCTTAAACTTCCCTTTCAAATGAATTTTTACAGGGCCATATCCAAGCCAATAAGCAAAATATTTCACACAAATCCAGTGATCACTACTTAAAGTTTAACACATCGATGGTATCACAATAATCAGCTCAAACTAACAAAATAATCTTTATAAAAGAGGAATATTCATACAGGTGATAAGGGTTAGGAATTGGCAACCTCCACGAAAAAAAACAAACAGACAACTTTCAAGTTCGTCTTTGAATTGCATCTTTGTGTAAAGCCTCTTCTGGTAGATGTTCTTCTCATATAATCTGAAATATATTTTTTTTCAAATATATGTCTCGAACGTAAGCTGAATAAAAACCATCATATTAAAAAGTTCAGCATGGCAATTAATGCCGTATTTTAGTTTGATGACTAATTTGATTGAGCAACATTTGATATATCCTTAAGAAAGAGGAGAAAGGGATGAGTAGACAAGCTTATCAAGGGCGAAAGGGGAGGGGGAGGAATACAAAGGCTTTGTTTTCTAGAACTAGGAAATTGTTAGATAATAGCGCGGATTGCCACTTTTGTTTACTTTGGTTATCAAGCGTAGTTGTTGTCCCTTTGCCAATGTCTGGGAATAACCTATATTTCCACAAAAACCTCATTATGCAGTTAGAAGCCACAAAACCTACTATCAAATCTCAAAAAATTAACAGAGCGAAAACGATTTTCTCATTTTATTAATTATTTATACATAAAGTTTCACCACTTTTCCCTACACATTGTCGTATTGCATTCAACGCGACAAAATACAAGACACGTTCCAACCTATTGGAAAACAAAAGAAAAAAAAGTATATGCGAGAACAAGAAACAAATTAATAATTAGCCACAAAAGAAAACCTCTGTACAACTAATTTTAAACGCATTTTTTTAAAAGAAACTCAATAACGATAAAAAGCACTTATGTTCACTGGGGATAAGAGAATGAATTCGTCAGGAACCAGTCTCTTCCCTGAGGTTGATACAACCTCTATAAAATGACCCTTGATGATGTTATATCTTATCTAGAAATATGATGTTCCATCTCTGATGGAAAGTCCTACGACCTAGAAGCTTTATTTTCAGGCTATTTTATGCTATTTACAAAAAAAAAATAATTATCACATCTGTTTTTATAGAGGCGCTTATTTTCTTTACAAGATTTTTTTTAGATTTTCAACAGCCTCTAACCTCCGCAAGAAATGCCACACCAACAGATAAGAACACGAAATTATTTAACGGCAACTAAAAACCAAACATGATCCTAGAGTGAAAGAAAATTTATTTTCAGGCTTTACTAGATTCTTCATCGTCAGTTGCTAAAGCTTGGAAGAACCGATTCAGTGATTTCATACAAATAGCGTGACCCTCATGCTCACTTGTAGGCGGACTGTCTTTCCATAATATGAAAGCCTGTTCAGATATGACATCTTTTTCGTACAAAATGAAGGCCATGTCATTTATGAATCCTGGAATAAAGAGCATATAAGCGCAAATTAATAAGAGAGAAGTTTGTGCGATATGAAGGGAGTTTCAACGGCACCACTATTATCAACACTGTTGATAATGTTGAAACAAATGATATAATTACAGATTATAAAAATTAGAAAAAGATTGAGAAGGCCCATTTAACCTCATTTTTCCATTAAAAAAAAATTAAAAGTGTACAAGAGTCAGAAAAAATTAGCCAGGTTCACCCAACATCTTTTACAGTTAGCTAGCTTCTGTACATTCAGTCAAATTAAATTTAAACCAAAAATGCCAAACTAAAACCAAACCAAAGGGAACCCAAAACCAAAGGGAACAACCAAAAGTGCACTTTTTGGGAATATGGCTTTTTACGATGCCGTCAATATGATCAAGTCAATTTCTTAAAAAGCAAGTAAGTATAAAATTAGCATTTAATTCAGCTTTTAAAACATCCCTCTTTCTTGTTGCAGTATTAAGGGGGCTGGGAGGGGGATATAAAAGAGAGGAAGTTTGTAAACCTCAGAGTTAGGATTTTGAACCGTTGAAATTATAACAGCGCCCTTTTCATTCGACATTGACTGAATTTAATGGGATGAAAGGAGTTTCAACGGCACCGCTATTATCAACACTGTTGATAATTTTGAAACAAAATGATACAATTACAGATTATAAAAATTAGAAACAGATTAAGCAGACCCATTTAACCTGATTTTTACATTGAAAAAAAAAACATTCTAGAGTTTTTTTTTATATATACATATGCACAGATTTATATACAAGGTTTTCAAATGACTAGAGTCAGAAAAAATTAGACAAATTCACCCAACATCTTTTAAATTAAGCTAGCTTTTATAGATTCAGTCAAATTAAATTCAAACCAGAATGAAGGACAGAACTAGATCAGCCTGTCAAAACAGACTCCTCTCAGTAGCGACGAAAGGGAAGCTAAACGCCATTCTAATATTATTAACAATAGATTATGACAAAGAAAAGATATATTTCTGATTTTAACACAAATATTAACTTTTGATAACAAATAATTTAAAAAGCTGCTAATATAGCTACTAGAGGGAAACTGAAAGAGAGAAAGAGAGAGAGACTTTAAATATGATTCTACAGTTAAATTGTTAACATAAACTGAAAAGAAACATCTTACCTTTGGGGTGGGCCAATTTGTTGTCAATACTTTGAACAGCATATAGCGCTTGTAATTCTAATTCCTGGCTGTTACTAATTAACTTTGATATAAATTCAGTCCATTCAATGAACTGAGTCTTGTTGATTTCCTTGTGTTGACTATCACCTAGTATGAAATAATTTATCATTATATTTTTATTATAGAATAATAATTTTATTAATAATTTTATTATATTTTTATTATTGAAATATCTATAATAAAAAGCAAATTGAATAAAAAAAAGAAAAAAACATTAGTCACGTTCTGTTTAAAATCCATTAGCACTCACCATCCGTGAAAAACATCTCTAAAAAGAACCAAGGAGTGACATGCCTCTTTATATGCCTGGGCAAAAAAAGATGCGCGCACTCGCTTGAGCACACATGGGACAGGTGACCACCTATCCCGTCAAGGTCTATCCGAGTCCCCGACTTAATTCGATTAATCTTACAAAATAAAACCAATGACGGAAGGGTGGATTGAAGTCCAACAGAAGTAAACTAGGGCCAGATACTGGACACAAACGTCAAAGTATTCATGTCTTCAAAGCGCCTTTTTGGGGCAGTATTACTGATGTCCGTTATTTTGTTACTTACCTTATTTTGTTACTATTTAACAATTGGAGCCTAACTTGAAACAAGTTGTCAGAAGAACTTTAAGGTAGCTAACTCAAGGAAAAACCTACAAAAAATACTCTCAGACAGCTAATGTTAAACCATAAAATTCGTCGTACTAATTAGTTATTACAGAGAAAGTATTTCAACAGAGATCAGCTGACGTTATACCGTGGACAAAATTCTCTTTGGGAACAGTATTAATGATTAATGAACATCAAACATTCTTTTTTCATTATAGCATTATGTTCTTTTTTCATGCACGTCCTTTATTTCTACTTAAACTGACATTTGAAAAGTCAGATCCCAAGACAAACAACCTGTTCAAGCCTGAGATTTAGCTGCATATTTATTAGTACAACATTAGTAGCCTAAACAAGGGTCAGATACTGGACATAACCATCGAAATATTCATGTATTGAAAGCGCCTTTTTGGGGCAGTATTACTAATATCCGTTCCATTTGACTCAATCGTCAACAGAGACTGATCTTCTAAAGGAAGACACCAACGCACCTGTTTTGTCATTAGATATTAATTGGAGCCTACCTTGAAACAAGTTGTCTTTTAGGTTACTAGCTCAAGGAAAAACCTATAAAAAAAACATTCTAAAACAGTTAAAATTAAGTCTTAAAATTTAACGCACTTTATTATTTATTATCAGTGAAGCAGGAAAGTAGATATAATTCCAGCAAAGATCAAGTGAAGTTATACAATGGTCGAAAATATGAAAAGCCGGCTACTACGAACGCCAGTTATACTGTTTGCTATAAATTTAACTATATTAAATACAGCAATGGTTAGTTTACGTATTTAATATATGCTATGCTTTACCCCCACCCCCCTGATGTGCAAACATTAAAGGTGAAATACAACCGTAAAATCCTCTTTGGGAACAGTACTACTGATATCCGCATCGACTCAGCCAAGCACTGTAAGGGTAAGAACATTTTAAGATAAACATAGCACTGGTACATGTAATGTTCTTTTTTCATTATGGCATATTTCAACTTAAGACTCACATTTGATAAGTCAGATCATGAGACAATCAACCTGTTCAAATCTAAGATTTAGCTGCATATCTAAAACTAAATTTTCGCGCAATCTTTTTGGCCCTGGGATAATATAACATATATCGCGTAATCAAATTCCCTCTTTGTAACAAAACAAACAAGTAAAGAGAAAACATACCTTGTAAACAAATGTCAGTTATAACTGTAACAACGTCCCTAACAAAGCCAGGTAAACTTTTTTCGTCTGATGGAATACGCTCCTGAAAAAATAAGCTCAATTTTAGAAAAACAAAGCACCTTCGAACTGTCTTCTTTCAGTCTTTGAACTATGAAAGGAAAACTTCTTTCCGGGGAATCTTTAGAAAAGATCTTATTTTTGACACCCCGTGAAACTTAACTGGACAAACATGACACGGAAGATTATATACTAGAGGTAAATATTCCCTTTTTAAGAAGACAGATGAATACCGAAATTCTCAATTATTTCAGATTAATGGTTAGTACGGTTAGAATTTAATGTTTTGAATTTAAAAAAAAAGGGAATAGTTTCGGGAAAAGTCAAAGTCATGGCCAATTGTAGAAAAAAGACAAGACAGATTGTCCAATTAAGTGGGCAGCCCAGTCAAGGTTAATTTTACCCCTTTGATTGCCGTTGTTACTGTCTCCCATTTATGCTACACCCCACCGAAAACAAAGTTTCTTGGAAAACTGCGCTTCTACATAACGGCTCAAAACCCGTCTTAAGAGCCCCAATTCTTGGAGCTATGAAGATGATAATATTCTTATTAATATGCCTTTACTAGAGCTCACGGTTTTAAATGGGATTAGCAGTGGAATATCTTCAAACCCGAACTATCAGGGAATACTTAGTGGGAATCGGATCATAATCACAACAGATCCGACTTAATAATGACAATGTTGCATTACGCTGCTACATTTACCCCCCACCCCCCTGATAAAATGTCAAAGGATAATAAGTGAATGGCAGAATTGACTGTTGAAACATTGATGTGGTTTCTTTTTTGAATTTTCTTGTGACCCTTTTACTATGTCCGTTGAAAGAAAAAAACGACATTTGAAAATAATTTTTTTTTTTTTAGTTGTTTTAATATCGTAACTTTTGTATAATACCCAGAATTCGGCTTCAAAACTAAATAGGTAATAGCTTTATTGAAATATTTTTTTTCGTGCAATGCTGTTTATTTATAATTCTTGTAAGACTCTAACAATTTTATAGTAATTACTATAATAATTTTTATCATGTTTCATCTTTACTAATTTCAATCGACAATCTTTACTCTCATTAGTCAATGATAAATTGTACACTTAAAAAATTGAAAAAAAGGCAAACTCACTATCAAACAGTTCGTGGTAACGAACTGTAGTAAGGAGCGACCCGGCTCAATAGTAACCAAAACTCTAAAAAATGGAATTTTGATACCAATAGCTACATCAAAAGAATCGCATTTTAATGCTGGTTTTAAATATATAAGTTTCATCAAGTTTAGTCTTACCCATCAAAAGTTACGAGCCTGAGAAAATTTGCGTTATTTTAGAAAATAGGGGGAAACGCCCCCTAAAAGTCATAGAATCTTAACGAAAATCACACCATCAGATTCAGCGTATCAGAGAACCCTACTGTAGAAGTTTCGAGCTCCTATCTACAAAAATGTGGAATTTTGCATTTTTTGCCAGAAGGCAGATCACGGATGCGTGTTTATTTGTTTTTTTTGTTTTTTTTTTTCCCCAGGGGTGATCGTATCGACCCAGTTGTCCTAGAATGTTGCAAGAGGGCGGCTCATTCTAACGGAAATGAAAAGTTCTAGTGCCCTTTTTAAGTGACCAAAAAAATTGGAGGGCACCTAGGCCCCCTCCCACGCTAATTATTTTCCCAAAGTCAGGGGATCAAAATTCTGAGATAGCCATTTTATTCAGCGTAGTCGAAAAACCTTATAACTATGTCTTTGGGGACGACTTACTCCCCCACAGTCCCCGTGGGAGGGGCAACAAGTTACAAACTTTGACCTGTGCTTACATATAGTAATGGTTATTGGGAAGTATACAGGCGTTTTCAGGAGGATTTTTTTGGTTTGGGGGAGGGGTTGAGAAGAGGGGGATATGCTGGGGGAACTTTCCTTCGAGAATTTGTAATGGGAGAAGAAAATTTCCATGAAGGGAGAGCAGGATTTACTAGCATTATTTAAAAAAAAACAATTAAAAAATAAAAGTGAAAAAGCTTTTTCAGCTGGAAGTAAGGAACAGCAATAAAACTTAAAACAAACAGAAATTATTACCCATATGAGGGGCTCACCTCCTTCTAATACCCCGCTCTTTACGCTAAAGTATTTTCGGTAATTTCAACTACTTATTCTACGGCTTTTGTGATTCAGGGGGTCATTCTTAATGAATTGGGATAAAATTTAAGCTTTAGTGTAAAGAGCGAGGTACTGACGATGGGGCGAATCCCCTCATATATGTAATAAAAACATGAGAATACAAAAGTTCTTTACGTAAGCTAATTTATAAGTTACGCAAATCTTTTACCAATAAAAAGATTCGTAAAAAATTAAAAGTTCTAGTTGCCTTTTTAATTAACCAAAAAATCGGGGGGCAACTAGGCTTCGTCCCCCGCTCTTTTTTTCTCAAAATCATTCGATCAAAATTATGAGAAAGCCACTGAGCCCAAAAAAAAAAAATGCAAATTTCATTTTGATTATTCCTCTGCGGAGAGCCAAAATCAAAACATGCATTGATTCAAAAACGTTCAGAAATTAAATAAAAAAACAAGTTTTTTCAACTGAAAGTAAGGAGTGACATCAAAACTTAAAACGCACAGAAATTACTTCGTATATGAAAGAGGCTGCTTCCTCATCAACGCCCCGCTCTTTACGCTAAAGTTTTTTACTGTTTTAAAAAGAAGAATTGAGAGAAAGAGTCAAACTTTAGCATAAAGAGCGGGGCGTTGATGAGGAAGCAGCCTCTTTCATATACGAAGTAATTTCTGTGCGTTTTAAGTTTTGATGTCACTCCTTACTTTCAGTTGAAAAAACTTGTTTTTTTATTTAATATTACACAAGATAGAAGATTGGGATTGTGCTTAAATATATTTCTAAGGAAAAGCATGACTACAGTGATCTGAGCAATATGAAACCCAAGTTAACGTGTGCAGTTTATATCAAATTACTTAACACATTTCCATAAAAGACATACAACATGACGGTAGCTATATATTTTCATCTGATATCTAACTTTCTTTTAAGAAAAATAAAATACAAAAAGAAAATATACTCTCAAGAAACAAAATAATAAAGTAAAAATAAAAATAATATTAATTTACTGTCCCACTATTTTTTATCAATATTACACGGAAAAACATTGGAAATTAATATGCAAAATACTTTAAACTGAAATTTAATAGAGCCACATGGCCAAAGCCATGCTAAAAGCAAATAAACCCACATGGCTAAAGCAAAATCATACATGTAAAATTGGAGAACTAAGCTGGGAAATTGCAAGAAAAGGAAGAAACGTAAAACTGACGAAAACACAGAAATTAAGATATAGAAAACAAGCACAACATACTTGAGCCTGTGCAATTGCGTCGTCCCTACTTGATTCCTTGAATATCCTATAAAGTTGATTTCTAGATTCAGATGAAAATTTTTTACTAGAAGGTTCTCTTCGTTCAGGATGTGATGCTAGGTGGCTTCCGGGTGAATTCCTCGTGAAATCCAAATTTTTCTTAGAAAAGAGATGTAATACAATTATTCAATACTTTAAAAAAAATCGTAAAACCAAACAAAGAAATGAGAAGAACTTGACAACTTGACAAATACAAGGGGGGTTTGATCAAAGCACTATCTGAGCTGCATTTGTTTCAAGGTAAATTGGTTTTTGAAAATTTCTATGGGGCATGCTAGAGGAATGGCTTGGGTTATTAGAGCTTATGAGCTTTGGTTCTTAATTAGTTAAGAACACAACGATTTTAGCCAATGACCTCAGTTCAAATTTCGAAGGGCTTTTAAAATCTACAGCAATGTTCACATTACACTTCCGAGTATTATGTTTCTACTGAAAATGAAGAAACACTCAGTTTATCATTTTCATCAGAGATAGACCGATTGTTCTACTACCTACTAACAGCTGTTTATTATTCTACAGTCTCTTAGAAACAGTAAACTGTTTAACTGCCTCATTAGACTATCGGAATTACAAATTCCTTAATTTTCGCGTTCATCGCATCGGAATTACAAATTTCTAAATTTTCGCGTTCATCAGAGTCCGGCTTCACCTTCGATGCCCAACTATTTTTCTAATGACACGAACTACCATTGGGTTCCAGTGAGTTTCAAAGCTGTGGAACTGTCTTAAAATATAAAAAACGACAATTAACAAATAAAAGAAATACAGCTATTTAACATTTGGAGTTCAGGTTTTGACGTGTAATTACCCTTCAAGTAAAACTTTATTTCGAATGTAGGGCGGCTGGGGATCTTGGATAAAATAAGAGAAAATTTAGCCTTAAAATACACATTTTTTGTGTGTTTTTATGAATATTCAAGTAGTATAGTTCAGAGAGGGCTAAACATTGAGGGAAACATAGATGAAAACTCCACAAACAGTTTCTTCTTCTATCGAAAAAAAAGTAGCGAGCCAACGATTGCATTACTATTATTCCCCGAAATCTCAGTAGAGTTAAGTTTACTAATTTAAATAGATTACATACAGAGCGGAGAGGGGACACTTTAAAGTTGTAAGAATTACAAATTTCTTAATTTTCGCGTTCATCGGATCGGATTTACAAATTTCTAAATTTTCACGTTCATCGGATCGGAATTACAAATTTCTTAATTTTCGCGTTCGTCGGAGTCCGGCTTCACCTTCGACGCCCAATTATTTTTCTAATGACACTAACTACCATTGGGTTTCAGTGAATTTCAAAGCTGTGGAACTGTCTCAAAATATTAAAAAACGACAATTAACAAATAAAAGTAATACAGCTATTTAACGTTCGAAGTTCAGGTTTTGACGTGTAATTACCCTTCAAGTAAAACATTTCGAATGCGGGGCGGCTGGGGATCATGGATAAAAAAAAGAGAAAATTTAGCCTTAAAATACACATTTTTTTATATGTTTTTATGATTATTCAAGTAGTATAGTTCAGAGAGGGCTAAACATTGATGAAAACTCCGCAAACAGTTTCTTCTTCTCTATCGAAAATAAAAACGCAGCGAGCCAACGATTACATTATTATTATTCCCCGAAATCCCAGTATCGTATGTAGACTTAAGTTTACTATTTAAATGGATAACATACAGAGGGGAGGAGAGACACTTTAATATTGCAAGACAAGTAAACGATTTGTCTATTGTAACTTAAAAGGCGTTATGCTGCATACTACATACTTAATACTTTTATTTAACAGAGAAAGGGAAAAAAGTAAGTGAGATGACTATTGTTAGGAAACAGGTGACAGTGAAATGAAGGTTTTATATGGAAGCCTAGATACAGCAAATAAATATAGTTGTAGAGATCTATAGTTTCGACTCTTCTAAGGAAAAGGACAAAGAAGATGCAACACCTTAAAAAAAAAAAAAAAAAATCTAATTCAGAAGCTTCGGTAGTTTTGTCGATAGAGCTTGTTGAGCTTAAAACGTTAGATTGTAAGCCTAAGTTGTAAGTTTAAGTAAGTCGTAAGTCAGCTTAAGTTTGAAAAAAAAAGATTTATTCCAACGGATCTTAAGTCATCTCAGCCGAATTAATATTAACTTGTAATAAGAGGTACAGTACCATTCAGGCGAAAACTTAAAACAATAAACAAATACAGATTAAAGCGAATCTGTTCAAAGCAATTTTGCAAGTTCTACATCTCTTGGACATTTCAACTACTGCTGCAATAATGAGCAAAAAGCCAATCCAGCTCTTGTGACTTGATTAATATACACATTCATTTTCTTATTTATGCCCCCCTCCCCTCCTCTTGCTATCTACTTATCTGCGTAACAAAATCCCTTTCTTGTCTGTATGTTTGAATTATGTTTCGGTTCATTTCTCACAGGTCAGTAGTGGATATTCATTTTCCACTGTGGATTGTGAATAATAAGTATATATATATATATATATATATATATATATATATATATATATATATATATATATATATATATATATATATATATATATATATATATATATATAGTTGTCTGTGTGTGTATGTGCCGAGTGACGTCATGTTTGTGTGTCGACTGACGTCATTATAAGAATTGAGCTGTATGCGTCATGAAGTTGTTAGTCGACTGACGTCATGCTTGTCAACTGATGAAATTACATACCGGGACACAAATGACGACCGGGACACAGGGAATATAAATTACGACCGGGAACCTCAAAGAGAAATTACAGACTGGGACACCCGGACACAAATCACGACCGGGACACAGGGAATATAAATGACGACAGGGACACAACTACAACGGGGACGCCGGGGGCACAGGCGGGATATATAAATGACGACCGGGACACAGAGATTGTTCGAATAGAAATTACAGACCGGGACACAAATGACGACCAGGACACCGGGACACAGGGAATATAAATGACGACCGGGACACTCAAAGAGAAATTACAAACTGGGACACCGGGACACAGGGACACACCATTAGAATAATGAGGTATAGATCTGAATACGGATTGTTTTTCCCATGGACAATTATATGTTGTATTTTCAAGAGTCAGTAAACCTGACAATCTATTTGTATGCAACAAATATATATATATATATATATATATATATATATATATATATATATATATATATATATATATTATTTGATTTATCGCATAATTAACGATTTATTGTTCTGTCATTAGATTATTTTTTATTTCTATATACTTGTCGTCAGATTTTCAACTAATAACTTATAAATGTACAAGATAGGATATGGTGAAACTAAAAAAAAATAAATATATATATTATATATATATATATATATATATATATATATATATATATATATATATATATATATATATATATATATATATATATATATATATATATAGAGCTTACCGAACTAATAAGTTGCTCTACATTATAACTAGTTTTGGCTCCAAAAGATTCCCAAGTAAGACCGGAAGCGTGCCATATACGAGCTGCTGTCTCTTTATCCTGAAATTACGGAAATACACAGTTGAAAATATTGCTACGAGTCAATTTCAACACTGAAGAAAAACATTGTCTTGGTATCAGTCCTGTTGAGCAAAAGCCACCATATTGAAGTCTGTTGAGTAGTTACATCATCATCATGCATGCATTTCAGAAGCTAAATTGACCAAGTCCACTTTTTTTCAGGGCTTTCCTTGATATAGGCATTAAAGGATCCTAAGCTTCATGGAGCAAAAATGTTTCCCAAAACATAAGGGTTATAATCAACAATGAAAACAAATCTTTTTGCTACAAAAAATCAAGAACCGTTTGAGAGGTAAATTTGGGAAAGTCCGTTTAAATAAATCCTGTTTGTATTGGTTAAAATAAACTTCGTATGTTTTTCATTGGTGACTGATTAAGATAGCATGAAATTAACCAAGCATATAATCAAAAACCACCAAATGGGTGGGGGATTAAAAAGAAAACCGGCATTGAATTAATTTTCAGAATTTCTCCAAGTGTTTTTCACTTGGTCAAGCTGGTCATTGAATGGTTTCGGTTACTATGGGCTGGAGAATATTTTTTACTCGGCTGCGTCTAACGCCACAATCATGATACTGAAATCAGTGCAGTTACTTCAGCGTCAGTAATGTCCCATTCACAACGGGACCTCACCAGTACTGAAATTTAGTTAAAGCTTAAGCCAATCAGAAAAATATTATTGTGAAAGGGGCTGTCAGAAATCTCCAATGGGAGGAGGGGACACGTATTGAGATTCCTATCTTTTGTATTCATATTTTGTCAATGAAATAACGCATGATCAGGCCCAAATTTGTTTTCCTTTTGAAAAAAAAAAATTATAAAAAAATCGCTTTTAAATTCGCGTTAAGCCTAAAACTATATTGGTCAGCCTTAGTAAATAACGATTAGAGGAAGCAACTATACGTATTATGTTTTAATGGTTTTATTTTACTTCTTTTAGTTCTACTTCTCTTTACTTTTACTCAAACTTCTTTACTTCTAATCTAACTTCTTTACTCTTTACTTCTTTACTCTTTACTTCTACTCTAACTTCTTTACACTTTACTTCCACTTCTCTTTACTTCGGCTCTAAGCTCAGCGCATAAAGTCATATAGACATTAATTTTTAAATAAAGGCCATGATTCGGCCGGCTATATTCTTATCATAGGTTTGGAATTAAACGTAACTGAGAGACAAAAGAACTTACTTTTTATTTTACTAACTCAGCTAAAACTGCAGCCGCCAAACGTCCCCTCGTCATTATCTCTTCAGACACTAACTGTTCCATATCTTTAACTGCATGCAAACATTGAGCATCTTGCTCCAAGGCAGGCACTAGAATTTGAGCTAAATTCTCAAACAGTTGAGGAATATCCACAATTATATCAATAGCTCCTTCCAAGATAGTCCTAAAACCTTTAATAAATCCTTCACGGGATATCAATTGCTTCGTCAATAGCTCCCTGAGAAGTTTCCCGAAATCAGCTCTTGCAACTGGCTTACGTTCAATAACGTTATTGAGACCATTCTCGATGAATTGCACAATTGACTTATCGTGCATCTGTTCTTTGACACATTCAACAGCTTCCTGGAACGACAAGGCAAGTGTAAGTACAACTAAGTTCGTATTATATTGGGATTCTGGCTTTCATAAAGATCAGCCCTGTTGAGCAAGAACCACCAGCATATTGGTCTGGCAATTAAATTCGAATTTCATCATTTCATCGGTGGTGAGTTTATTATAAAAAGGAACATGTTTTTGGTTACCAGAGCCTCAGAGTTTACAGTTTAAAGTATATTTTTAGAAACTCAAAGATGAATATCTGAACCCCATCCCCCCAAATAAAAAAAATCAACCCTTATCCTCCAGTAAATAGTGAGTCTATTACTGAAGAATGGATCAGAATCACCGATCTAAAAAAAAAATTAAGCTACTTTCCTATACAGCTAAATAACGAGTGACACCCAGCTATTTTTCGCCTTTTTGAATAAACATCTTTTTTGATAAGAAAGTGCCTTTTTTTATATTTAAAAAATGCAATTTGTATGTATTTTGGCCTTAGCAGGATGAGCAAGATGCCCCATATTCATCCCATTTGGGTGTACTTGCTTAAAAAAACGATTCTGAAAATAGCACAAAAGAAAAAAAATTAAAAGTATCGAGTAGCAATCAAATTGATTGTTGAGTTGTCAGGTCTGTAACTCAACTTCTACTTTTCCCTAATTAATTCATCACAAAAGTTCTGACCTTTTTGGCCCGTCTCGAAAAGACCCAACATTTTTGGTTATATTGTAAGGCGATTCAGGTCAAATCATCCATTAGGTTCTTAAAATGTTTGGCTTCAAGCAATGTACACAAACATACATACATATATTTATTCTCGACATAAATTCCAAGGGTAATGAACACAGAGAACGATGGAAACTCGATTTGCAAAGAGAAAGAAAGAAAGAAAGAAAAGAAAGAACGAAAGAAAGAAATAGAGAGAGAGAGAGAGAGAGAGAGAGAGAGAGAGGGGGGGGGGTAGAGAGAGAGAGAGGTAGAGAGAGAGAGAGAGAGGTAGAGAGAGAGAGAGAGAGGTAGAGAGAGAGAGAGAGAGAGAGAGAGTAGAGAGAGAGAGAGAGAGTAGAGAGAGAGAGAGAGGTAGAGAGAGAGAGGTAGAGAGAGAGAGAGGTAGAGAGAGAGAGAGGTAGAGAGAGAGAGGTAGAGAGAGAGAGAGGTAGAGAGAGAGAGAGAGGGAAAATTTATCTGTTTTCAAAGTTGAGGGGGGGAGACAGACGGAGACATTTTTTTGTCTGGAAACAATCCAATCGAAAATACCGAGAATAAAATTTGATGTAAATTCTTTTAACTTTATCCATAACATTCGTAAAAGCAAATGAAGAATGCAAGGAAGAAAAACTGGACACATGCCAAGGGCAAGAAGAAGAGAGGAGAGTGGGATAGATTGTTTCCGCATAACTCCTTCTAGTTCCGTGAAAACTAGGCTGCATATTTATATTTATTTTATACAAATTTTACTCTTTTATTTGTAGTTTTATGTTCCTTCATTAATATATTCTGTTGAGTCGGGTGTTACGTTTATACTTAATGGGGTGTTATATTTACACTTAAGAATCTAGAACCGGAACGTGCTCTAGGGTATTATGTTAGCTTTTGACCTTTTTTCCAAGATGGCGTATCATGTAAGGCTATGATATAATTCCTTTAAATCTGGTTTGGACTTTATAATACAAGTCTCTCGATTTTATATCGGTAAAATGCCTCTTTCGAAAATTGCATCGTCCTCAAGCGAAAGGATTTTATTTTTATTGTGCAAGCTAGGTCATGAGTTTGTGAATCCGGTTGTGTGATGAGTTTCTTAGTTAGTGTGATGAGTATATATATTCATAGGCGTGACAAGGCAAAAAAAAAAAAAAATTAATCGAGCAAGAACGCAGAAATTTCTTGTAAACATGTGAGATTATGTAAAAAATTACGGTATGCTAGATAATGAGGGTTTCTTTTGTAATACAATATGTAAAAAAAGGAAACGAAGTAATCTTTCAGCGAGACGTGTTCAAGCAATTTTTGTTCGGATCATAACTAGCAACCCTTTGTTCATGAAGCAAATATGCTTCAGCAGACGAGGCAAAGAAAGATTCTTTTAAACTTACTTTGATTATATTGATTATATGCCAACTTCATAATTTCTTTTTGTTTCAGCTGCGACCCAATACGATACATTAGGTACCAAGCAAAAGTAAAGGAATGCAGATGAATAATACAATAAAAAATGATAAACGATCTAAATGTATTACATGACTGAAAGGTGTACCAATTTATAATATAAAACATACAATTTCAATATATCAATATATAATATCAAAATGTAATATAAAACGTACAATTTCTTTTCGCTAAAGAGGAGGATGATATCGCCAGTGAATTAAAATCGAATAGTCGTGGGCATCAAGCCATGGCTAGTTGTATAAAAAGGTAATGGGCATCAAGCCATTGCTAATCGTAGAAAAGGCCAAGACAGATAGTGTAATTGAGTGAGAGGTAAATCTGACATAAGCCTTGTTGGGATTATAAAAATGATTTCAGATAGAAAGGTAGAACTAAGATATAACACAGACAGATAAATAGATATAGTGGCCCAATATAGATAGATATGGATATAGAACACATAGATTGATATAGATAGAACAGATAGATAGAACTAAGGTTGAATTAAAATCAAGTAGTTGTGGGCATCAAATCATGGCTAATTGTAGAAAAAGCCAAGACAGATAGTCTGATTGAGTGAGATGCAAATCTGGCATTAACCCCCTTATTAGGATTGTATGAAAATGATAGTTCATTTTTTAATAGACAAGTCTATTTATTATCCGTCCATGCGTCATTCCTAGGACAGAAGAACTAAGGTATCTAACTAAGGAATCTATAATTTTCAAAGTGCTTGGTTAAATGACACGGGTAAAGGGCGGGAGTTCAGATATAAAATATAAAAAAAGACAAACCATTCACGAGGAAAGATCAAACTTTCTCAACAACTTTACCTGGAGATCACCATTATACAAGAACTCGTTGATAATGTTATCTGTTTTCCTCTGCGAAACAGCTTCCTGAAACGACAAGGCAAGTGTAAGTACAACTAAGTTCGTATTATATTGGGATTTTGGCTTTCATAAAGATCAGCCCTGTTGAGCAAGAGCCATCAGCATATTGGTCTGGCAATTAAATTCGAATTTCATCATTTCATTGGTGGTGAGTTTATTATAAAAAGGACCATGTTTTTGGTCACCAGAGCCTCAGAGTTTACAGTTTAAAGTATATCTTTAGAAACTCAAAAACGAATATCTGAACCCCATCCCCTCAACCCTTATCCTCTAGTAAATAGTGAGTCTAATAGTGAGTCTAAGATCAGACAATGGATCAGAATCATCAGTCTTAAAAAAAATAATAAAAAATCAAGCTACTTTCCCATACAGCTAAATAACGATTGACACCCAGCTATTTTTCGCCTTTTTGAATAAACATCTTTTTTGATAAGAAAGTGCCTTTTTGAATATTTAAAAAATAGAATTTGTATGTATTTTGGCCTTAGCAGGGTGAGCAAGATGCCCCATATCCATCCCATTTGGGTGTACTTGCTTAAAAAAAAAAAACGATTCTGAAAATAGCACAGAAGAAAGAAAATTTCTGAGCATCTAGTAGCAATCAAATGGATTGCTGAGTTGCCAAGTCCAATTGGACAGATAGTCCAATTGAGTGACAGGCAAATCTGGCATAAGCCCATGTTGGGATTATATTAAAATGATGTCAGATAGAAAGATATAACTAAGATATAACACAGATAGATAGATAGATATAGTGACCCAATATAGATAAATAGATATACATATAGAACACATAGATTGATATAGATAGAACATAGATAGATAGAGCTAAAGTTGAATTAAAATCAAGTAGTTGTGGGCATCAAGCCATGGCTAATTGTAGAAAAAGCCAAGACAGATAGTCTGATTGAGACTATATTAAGAGCCCCAATGCTTGGAGCTATAAAGATGACAATATTTTTATTAATATGCCTTTACTAGAGGTCGCGGCTTTAAATGGGATTAGAAGTGGAACATCTTCAAACCTCAACTATCAGATAATATTTAGTGGGAATCACAACAAGATCTGACTTACTAATAATGAGAATGTTGGATTACGCTGCTACATTTACGCCCCTCTCCCCCTGAGAAAATAACAAAGGATAATCAGTGAAAGGCAAAATTGACTGTTAAAACATTGATGTGGTTTCATAATTTTCTTGGGACCCTTTTTATACTACGTTCGTTGAAAGAAAAAAGCAATATTTGAATAAAAAAATATTTTTTTTTTTTATTTGTTTTAATATCGTAACTATGGTGTAATACCAAGAATTCGGCTTCAAAACTAAAGGTAATAACTTTATTAAAATATTTTTTCCTGCAATGCTACTTATTTAAAACTCTAATAAGACTCTAATAATTTTATTATAATTACTATAATAATTTCTATCATGTTTCACCTTTACTAATTTCAATCGCCGATCTTCACTCTGAGTAGTAAAAAATAAAATTGTACATTTAAAAAATCGAACAAAGACATACTCACTATATTACACAAGATGGAAGATTGGCATTGTGCTTAAATATATATCTAAGGAAAAGCATGACTACAGTGATCTGAGCAATATGAAACCCAAGGTAATGTGTGCAGTCTATATCAAATTACTCAACACATTTCCATAAAAGAAAAACAACATGACGGCAAGCTATATATTTTTATCTGATATCTGACCTTCTTTTAAGAAAAATCTACGTGAAGCGTGAAGGCACAGAGATACCAATACATCAGATATAAAACATAAAGACGGTAAAAAAAATATACAAAAAGAGAAGATACTTTCAAGAAAAAAATAATAAAACAAAATTAAAATGCAAATAATATTAATTTACTGCCCCACTATGCTTTATCAATATTATTTGGAAAAACATTGGAAATTACTGTGCAAAATACTTTGAACTGAAATTTAACAGAGCCACATGGCTAAAGCCATGCTAAAGTAAAATAAACCCACATGGCTAAAGCAAAATCATACATGTAAAATTGGAGAACTAGGTTGGAAAATTGCAAGAAAAGGAAGAAACATTAAACTGACGAAAACACAGAAATTAAGATATAGAGCAGAAGCACAACATAATTGAGCCTATGCAATTGCGTTGTCCCTACTTGATTCCTTAAATATCCTATAGAGTTGATTTCTAGATTCAGACGAAAAATTTTTACTAGAATTGTCTCTTCGTTCAGGATGTGATCCTAGGTGGCTTCCGGCTGAATTCCTCCAGAAAACCAAATTTTTCTTAAACAGAAATTAATTTAAAATACTTTTTTCACGAAATACGTTTTTCAAAACAAAAGTAAACAACTGCATTAAACCAAAAATGAGCCAAAATAAAATCAAATTATCTATCAAGCGTAGATCTTCCACAGATCAGCCTAAATAAACAAATAAAACTCAAAACAAAAAGAAATTATAATAAATAACCGAGTCAGACCCAAAACGATCAGAAAGTAACATTAGTAGGGCTCACATATCTTATGCCTTCTCAAGGCCAGAACAGAATTTGCACTTTACTAAAAAAAAATACAAACCAATTATTCATTAAAATCTCAAGCATTTATCATTTATTTAAGTTATAAAACTGAAAACATTAAAAAAAAAAAGAAATTTCAGTTTTATTTTCTTTCCCTGCATACAGGGTAAGGCAGCCATCGGTACTTTCTAGAAGAAATATGTGTTCCTCAAGTTTTACATTGTGGTTCAGTGGGGTGTTGCGGTGTGGAAAAATAAGGCGAGAGAAATGTAACTCCCATTTTCTTCCATATATACTATTGACTTCCGTTTTTGGCGTAAGGATTTTGGCAAATACTGACCCTACTATATCCCTGTACAAACAGGGGAACTTTTATATGATCTGCATTACTTTGCTGGTTCTTTTAACCAAACTAATAACTGACATCTCGGTGTTAGATATCTCTAATGTTAAAAGTGAAAAAAATAGACTATAACATAGTACTTATAATTTAGACACATTGCTTAGTTGCCCTCTTACAAGGGCAGTGAGTAATAAATGCACAATTCCTAGTAGATATAGAACACTTACGATCTATTAAATTGTACAATGTTAAAAATTGATGTTGCTTAGGCTAAACCTTATTTCTTAATATTTACCCCCCCCCCCCTCTAGAAAAATTTCTACAAATGTAGTTCAATGGAATTTTGATAATAACAAAGTAGGAATTACCTCCTCTAGCTGTTTTACTAATTCCTTCACTTTTTCAGCCCTCTCTTTTTCTAGTAGTTTCTGTGCATACTCAAACTGTTTTTGACGCTTAATCAATTCTTTAGCATTGATTAAGCACCATTTCTCCTCTAGTAGTTTCTTTTCCTGTTCATATTTTCTTTCAGCCTCTCTTTTTAATTCCAAATTTTCTTGTCCGAATTTACGTACTTCCTCTTTAAATACTTCAAGTTCTTTTTCAAGACGTAATTGTTCTCCACGAAGGTGCTCCTTTTCCACTTCCAGCGTTTCATTTCTTTTCCGTTCCTCATGCAGTTGCTTTTCAATATCTTGCTTTCTTTTATCCATCTTAAAAACATAATGTGATTGAGTGAAGTTCAACTGACAGAAAGACCAACGAAGTAGAAGAAGAAAGATAAAAAAAAGAAGTATTGAAGACAAGTATAAAATTACGTAATATTAAACAATATAAAAATGGTATATCAGACAGTGTGACAAATAACTAAGAGTAAAAAATTGACCCCGGAATAGTAGCAAAACTCTAGAAAACGGGAAATTTTATAGCAACATATGTACCGAAAGACTACACTTTTTATGATTATTCAAAATCTGTATATATATACAGATTTAGATATCTAAGATTTATAAATACTCATTTATAAACATGATTATTAACTTATAATTTATAAATTCATAGATACAAATATTTAAAAATATGTAAACTCGAAGAATTTACTTCCTGTTTTCAAAACCTCAATTTCAAAAATATGACTTTTACTCGCCACCCTTTGAAAAAACATGCTTAACACCAAGACAAACGGACGTGAATGTTTTTTTTTCACAGTAAAAAAAAGTGTATGTGCATTATCAACACGCATTTAATTAAAACAGTAAAATTTTCAATTCGACTCCTTCGAAAGGCAATTGGTAAATAAAGCACATGCGATTTACAACTGGCTATAATTGTTTTATTCAGAAATGACATCTGAAAAACACAAATACAACTTGAATTAAATGTTAGGGGGCATCCACCCTTATATGAAGGATAACTTCTATTCGTTTCAAGTGTTAATTTTGATCTCTGATTTAATCAAACACTTCGTTTTATATATTCAATGCCATTATAAAAGAAAAACGAAAACTGCCAGTTTCAGGTACGTAAACAGAGGAAAGAGAGCTACCATGTTTGAGTTTCCAATTTTTCTTATGAAAAGCTTTTCGGACAAGGTTATTTGCTTATAAAGAGTTACCCCATGAATAATTGCATGGGGGAGGGGAATGAAAATTCAAAAGTCAGTAAAAGCAAAGCTACTGGTAGCATTTATCCCTTTAGAAGGTTTTTGGTTCTACTCTTGATAATCCCAGACCCACCCCTCTAGATTTTGGCCGATCAAACAGTTCGTGGTAGCGAACTGTAAAGAGCGACCAGGCTCAATAGCATTAGTAACTCTAAAAAATGGAATTTTGATACCAATATACACATCAAAAGAATCGAAATTTTACGCTGATTTGAAATATACAAGTTGCATCAAGTTTGATATTACCATTCAAGAGTTATGAGTCTGCAAAAATTGGCCTTATTTATCAAAAAAGGGAGAAACACCCCCCTAAAAGTCATATAATCTTAATGAAAATTACACCATCAGATTCAGCGTATCAGAAAACCATACTGTAGAAGTTTCAAGCTTCTATCTGCAAAAATGTGTAATTTTGTTTTGTTTTTTGCCAGAAGAGAGATCACGAATGCGTGTTTATTTGTTTTTTATTTTCCAGAAATGATCGTATCGACACAGTGGTCCTAGAATGTCACCAGAGGGCTCATTTTAACGGAGATTAAAAGTTCTAGGGCCCTTTTTGAGTTACCAAAAAAATTGGAAGGCAACTAGGCCCCCTCCAACTCTCATTTTTCTTAAAGTCACCTGACAAAAATTTTGAAATAGCCATTCTGTTCAGTATAGTCAAAAAATATAATGACTATGTCTTTGAGGACGACTTAATCCCCTACAATCCCAGGGGGAGTGCTGTGTGTTATGAACTTTGCCCACTGTTTACACATAGTATTGGTTATTGGGAAGTATACTGACGTTTTCAGGGGGATTTTTTCTGGTGGTGGAGAGGGGGTTGCGTGAGAGGATCTTTCCATGGACGAATTTATTATGAGGGAGGATAATTTCTATGAAGGGGGTACTGGAATTTCCAGCGTTATTTGAAAAAAACGAGAAATTGAGTAAAAAAACACGTTTTTACATTAAAGTAAGGAGCAATATTAAAACTTAAAACGAACATAAATTATTACGTATATGAGGGGGTTCGTTCCCTCCTCAATACCTCGCTCTTTACACTAAAGTATTTTTGGTACTTTCAAAAGAGCTATTTATTCTAATTAAACGGCCTTTGTGATTCAGGGGTCATTCTTAAGGGATTCGAACAAAATTCAAACTTTAGCGTAAAGAACGAGGTATTGACGAGGGGACGAACCCCCTTATATAAGTAATAAAAATATACGAATACAGAAGTTCGTCACGTAAGTTAATTTGTAAGTTACTAGCGACTATCACTAATAAAAACGTTCATAAATAAAATTAAAAGTGCCAGTGGCCTTGTTAAGTATCTGGAAAAATTGGAGGGCACCTAGGCCTCCTCTACTGCAATTTTTTTCTCAAAATTGTCCAATCAAAACTTTAAAAAAGCCATTTAGCTAAATAATTAAAATTAATATTCAATTTTTGTTTTAATTATTCATGTACGGTGGGTCAAAATCAAAACGCATTATTTAAAAAACCTTCAGAAATTAAAAAAAAACAACAACAAGTTTTTTTTTATCTGAAAGTAAGCAGTGACATTAAAACTTTAAACGAACATAAATTAATCTGTATATGAGAGGGGCAGTCCCCTCCTAAACGCCCCGCTCTTTACGCTAAAGATTGCCTCTTTCTCAGAACTCTACTTTTTAAAACAATAAAAAACTTTACCGTAAAGGTGGGGCGTTGAGGAGGGGACAGCCCATTATGAATACGGAATAATTTCGGTTCGCTTTAGTTTTTAATGTCACCCATTATTTTCAGTTAAAAAAAAACTAGTTTTTTTTTATTTAATAAGCAAAAGAATTCAGTCGTTTATGTTACAGAGAACAAAAAAGAAGTTTTCAGCAACAAGAGGAGCAATCACCCCTCCGCAAAACCCCCATTACACGCTTGCACTAAAAATTGCGGAAATTCTAAAAACCTAAGACACGCAAAAGAAACTTATGTAATAATTCAAACGCAAGACGAACAGAAATCACTATAAATAAATAAATAAAACCCAAAACGAACCAAAATTAAAAAGTGTAATTACACAAACAAGAGTATAAAAGATACTGTTATGAACTTAAACAATCTCCTTCTTTGTAAACAATCTTCTTTATAAGAATTTTAGTTTTTATATTCATTTTTTTTTTGTCAATAGTCTGACAAACCAAACCATGCCGTTTAAAATAGATATCTTCATAAAAAGACAAGGAATAAGAAAAAGGAAAAGTCACACCATAAAAGAAGAAGGAGAACAATCAACTTTAAAGAAAGAAAATTTAAAAAACATTGACTTTTCTGTCCATAATACCTGTGGTTTGAGGAACCACATTTTGAAAATAGTATTTTAACCTCACGTCAGAAGTGGCCATCTGAGACGTTTGTTGTATGAGGAAACTTGCATATTCGAAATCAGTGGCATAAATTTACAAAAACTTAGGGGTGAGAGAGTATATTTTCAATATCTAGGGGGTTGAGCCAAGTTTGTCATTTTTCCAATTTTTCAGTGAACACAGCAAAAAAGAAAGTTCAACGGAAATGCCGCCAAAAAAAGACATTTTTGAGAATAAAGGGCTTGGCCACTAAAATCTAGGGGGTAAAGTCCTCCTGACCCTCTAATTGACAACAATGCTCAAGATGGTGACATAATTTTTTCTTGTCTTTCCAACATCATGTACTGTTTTTTTAATTAAATTTTGCTGTTGTTGTGGTTTCAAAAAAGATTTTTTTTTTTTTAATTTTTTTTAAACTAGTTTAAATTCGAAGAAAATGTATAGTGATTTTTCCTTATTTATACTCAAACCACCAGCACTGAAATATTTTGGTATATTGTTTATACATTGAAACCAACTGAACCTAGTTGTACAGTAAAAAAATTACTTCAGGTACTTGTCAGAACCCCCAAATGATCTTTTCTAGATTAGTTACTAGTCGGAGTGATTGATTGACACCACCACTTATATAGGTAGATGAGTTTTTTTTTGCCTTATATAATTTTCACTTTAGATTTATGCGACCACATTTAATTTTATGTTTTTTTATTTGATTTTTTTATTTTATATGAAATTCATTTTTGTTTTGAACACTTGAAATACAAATTTAGCCCATCGGGGCATATGATAGTCCATTTTGCGAAAAATCTTATCTTATCGTCATGTTATATCTCTAGTACCAACCATAAATCATCAATGCCTACGCCATGTTGTGTCATTAATACCTAAGGTATGATGCTAAGGGATTCTGAACTTCATGTATTTACATCAGTGGTAACCAAACTGGCCCCAACGAACCCGAAGGAATCTTTAGGATCACTCAGGTAGTCCTTGGAAAATTAAAATCAATTTGAGGTTCCTTGAATGATGTTACGGGGCCCACACAAGATTTAATATAGAGAAAAAAATCGTATAATATTGTTATTTATATGAAAGGTAAAATGATAACAATAAAAAATTATTAGCGATTTTTTACGTCTCAAGTAATGTATGCACAAAGATAGGTGAATAAAATTCAAGTAATACCGGCGATATTAGGTGAATATTTTTTTTTTCACGTGTTATTCTCTGCTTTGATCTTTAAGTTTGTGATCTATTAAAGCACGGAACATATGTTACCTTTGCTCATAACTAAGACCCTAAAGAAGGGATCTTACATTAAGATCTTAAATGTTTAGATGTTCTCTTAGTAGAACTTTCCTTTAGAAGGGAAGGGATTATGATTTCTGTTTCCAATTATCTCCTTTATATGTTGGAGTTAAGCTAATAATAGGATTTATTATTAATCTGGGAGTGATGGTCTTATAACGTAAATATTGAAATTAGTATTTAAGTAATAATACTGTAAATACTAATTTACTAATATTCAATATACAGTATATAAATACAATTTGATGTATTGAATACTAAGTGAAAGCATGTTAATACTAAAAGAGACCCTTAAACTGGAGACCAATTTCGATGTTGCCTTTATTCTCAAAACTAAATGACAATATTATGAATAAAAGATTCTATAATCCCCCAAGCCTGTAGGGATTTTTTGAGTAGGCGCGGTTCGGATTCAGGATACACCCTTCTACTATTCGCGCAGTCTAGCATGTTTATGAACCCTGCGCTGGAACATGGTGAATAACCTTAAATTTCCCTAGATTTTAGAGGTTTTTAATATTTTCTTCTTAAGATTTGATTGAGAAGGGTAAGTTGCTTAGGGGTTAAAGATATATTTTGGTACTGGTTTGACTATTATCCTAATGCTTAGAGTGAGTCTTGATGGTTTATGGTCTCAGCCAAAGGAAGGCAGAAAATGTTAACCAGTTCAAGAGTTGACTGAAACATTATTTTCTAGGAAGCTAATAATGATTCATTCTAGGTTTTCTTTTTACTTATATTTAAAACTTTGAATGTATATCAGGTTGTAAGGATATTAAGGCCACGATAAACAATCCAATGGGCTTTTCTGATAGTTGTTGAAAGACGCTATGAATACGCTTTTGTTACTAATATTTTCTCATCTAATTAAATTCGTACAATATTTAAAAAAATATTATATTTTTCAGGTAAAACAATATTATAATTTTGGAATTGGATTACATCCGAGTCCTGGGATGAGGTAGCAATTTTAGAGTTCTCCAATGAGAAAGCTAAATTTCTGCAAGATAAATTAAGAAACAAATATGAAGAATGCTTCCCTGAGAAAACTTCCAAGCGGTGCAACACAGATCGTCCTTACATAACCCAAGAAATTAAAGATTTGATTCGGTATAAAATTCAACTAAGAAAAAAAGGGAGAATAGGAAATGCTAATATACTCCGTAACAAAATACGTAAAATGATAAGAAAAACTGCAGCTGAGTATTACCACAAAAAAATTGATAACCCTTTTGAATCAAAGCCTAGCATATGGTATAAGGAAATAAGGAAATACGGTAACAGAAAGAATATATCAACATCCCATTATCTAGTCAATCTTTAACATTTTATTTTTAAGCATGTTGATGAGCCTGGTAAATGGCTAAACTTAATAACAATTGATTTTAAAAAGGGTTTCGATCTGATTGATCATAACATTTTAATGTCTAAGCTTTTAATTGATTTTAGAGTGAACCCAGCTGTTGTGAAAATTATTCAGAGTTTTTTAATAAATAGGCTCCAAATTTTAAAATATAAGAAGTCTTTCTCTGAACCTGAGCCAGTTTTTTGTGGTGTACCTCAAGGTACCATCCTGGGTCCTATTCTTTTTCTAGTTATGATAAATAATATTGCGAATGATTGTGAAGTCCGTTGGAAATATGTTGATGACCTTACCCTTGGAGAAATTTGTGAAGCAAATGAATGTAGCAAAGCTCAAATTTTAATTGAGAATGTTAAGACTAAAGCTTTCGTTTCAAATATGACAGTAAATGACAGTAAATCTTCTATTTTAACTATTTCTTTTTTAAATTCTTCTGAACCTAATTTCCTACCAACTATCTCTGATTCTCTTAAAGACATTAAGATTAAACTCTTTGGAGTTATTATAACCAGTGATTTAAATGGGAAGCAAACACAACTAGTCTAGTAAAAAGGGGTAATACTGGGCTGCAGATGCTCAAGCTTATGTCGAAACATAGTGCCCCTCCAGACCAAATGTTGTATGAAGAGCTGCTGACAAAGTTTAAAATACAGACTCGGGAAAAAAGAAGAGAGAAACTCTGCATAGATTTCGGACGAAAATCTTTGATCTACCCAATCCATAAAACCCTTCCCCTCCCCCCTCAATCCACAACGAAACGAACCCCACGCAGGGTTGCAGTTCCTGTTGACAAACTTCAGCCGGTACGCTCTGCCCATCAGCAGTTAGCAAAGAGTTTTATACCTAGTTTTGTAAAAATGTATAACGAAAATCGGGAGGATTGATAACTGTTTTGTTTTCTTTGTTTTTTTTTGTTGTTTTTTTAGCGTCGCTTTTTAATGTGACTATACCAAAAAAATTTGGCAGTACCATGAAAACTTTGGTGAAAATAAAATTGTATCTATCTATCTATCTCTCTACCTTTCTTCATCTTAAGACTTCTTTGGATATCCTTGGATAAAATTATTATCATAACAAAACATTAAAATAACCTCCTCCATTTGTTTTTCCACCTCCTTTGCTTTTCGAGCCCTCTCTTTTTCAAGCAGATGCTTTTCTTCAGCACATTTTCTTTGAGCTTCTTCTTTCAATTTTCTTTTTTCCTTTTCGAATTTCCTTCTCTCCTCTTCAAATAGTGTACGTTCCTCTTCAAGGCGTACTTGTTGGCGTTGCTCTTCCTGCCTTTGGCCTTCCATCTTGTCTTCCATCTTCCATCTGATATGTTGTTTATACATTGAAACCAACTGAACCTGGTTGTACAGTGAAGAATTACTTCAGGTACTTGTCAGAACCCTCAAATGATTTTTTCTAGATTAGTTACTAGTCGGAGTGATTGATTGACACCACCACTTATATAGGTAGATGAGTTTTTTTTGGCCTTATATAATTTTTACCACCATTTATTAATTGACACCTCCACTTATATAGGTAGATGAGTTTTTTTTTTCTTATATAATTTTTAACACCACTTATATAGGTAGATGAGTTTTTTTTGCCTTATATAGTTTCCATTTTAGTTTTATGCTACCACATTTAATTTTATGTTTTTTTTTTATTTGATTTTTTTATTTTATATTAATTTCATTTTTGTATTGAACACCTGAAATACAAATTTAGCCCATCAGGGCATATGATAGTCCATTTTACGAAAAATCTTATCTTATCGTCATGTTATATCTCTAGTACCAATCATAAATCATCAATGCCTACGCCATGTTGTGTCATTAATACCTAAGGTATGATGCTAAGGGATTCTAAACTTCATGTATTTACATCAGTGGTATCCAAACTGGCCCCAACGAACCCGAAGGCATCTTTAGGATCACTCAGGTAGTCCTTGGAAAATTTAAATTAATTTGAGGTTCCTTGAACGATGTTACGGGGCCCACACAAGATTGAATATAGAGAGAAAAAAAATCGTATAATATTGTTATTTATATGAAAGGTAAAATGATAACAATCAAAAAATTATTAGCGATTTTTTACGTCTCAAGTAATGTATGCACAAAGATAGGTGAATAAAATTCAAGTAATACCGGCGATATTAGGTGAATATTTTTTTTCATGTGTGTTATTCTCTGCTTTGATCTTTAAGTTTGTGATCTATTAAAGCAAGTAACATGTGCTACCTTTGCTCATAACTAAGACCCTAAAAAAGGGATCTTACGTTAAGATCTTAAATGTTTAGATGTTCTCTTAGGAGAACTTTCTTTTAGAAGGGAAGGGATTATGATTTCTGTTTCCAATTATCTCCTTTATATGTTGGAATTAAGCTAATAATAGGATTTATTATTAATCTGGGAGTGATGGTCTTATAACGTAAATGTTGAAATTAGTATTTAAGTAGTAATACTGTAAATACTAATTTACTAATATTCAATATACAGTATATAAATACAATTTGATGTATTAAATACTAAGTGAAAGCATGTTAATACTAAAAGAGACCCTTAAACTGGAGACCAATTTCGATTTTGCCTTTATTCTCAAAACTAAATGATAATATTATGAATAGAAGATTCTATAATCACCCAAGCCTGTAGGGATTTTTTGAGAAGGCGCGGTTCGGATTCAGAAAACACCCTTCTACTATTCGCGCAGTCTAGCATGTTTATGAACTCTGCACTGGAACATGGTGAATTAAAACCTTAATTTTCCTAGATTTTAGAGGTTTTTAATATTTTCTTCTTAAGATGTGATTGAGAAGGGTAAGTTGCTTAGGGGTTAAAGATATATTTTGGTACTGGTTTGACTATTATCCTACAGAGACAATGCTTAGAGTGAGTCTTGATGGTTTCTGGTGCATTTCTGGTTAACTTCTGCTGCACTATTCCATAAATTTTAATGCGTACTGTACCTGACTTGTGTGAATAACATTTATTTTACATCCCTGGGGATTACTTACGTCAGTCATTGATGATGACGTGTTTATAGTTTCACCATCTAGTGTAATTCTTTTCCCTGAAAAGGCTAATGAACACCTGGATGAATTGGCGAGATATTCTAATTGTAGTTTTCTTTTATCCATGAATACTTCTAAGATAAATTAGTAAAGCCGATATTCCTTATGTCTTAGAAAAGAAAATGGGTCTGAATTGTACATTCTAAACTTTTAAGTTTCAATTATTCAGGTTTTATTTTGATTGTATGTTAAGCTGGAAACTGCATTTTAATTTTGTAAAATTTATTTTGTAAATTTAGTGAGAGGTTTGTGTCTTCTAATATTGAGCTCTCAGGTTTCTAATGGTTTAGTGCCATTTTATTATTGGCCTGTATTAGTCTAATAGATGTTTCCAGTCAACTAGTTCTTTTGTCGGAAGCGTCAGATGATTTGCCCCCAACCCCTCGTTGGACTCTAGGCTGAGGGAAGTAAATCAGGGTGTCAGTACCCCCGCCACATGAACTCTTGGTCAGCATGGGAAAAGCTTCTTTTAGCTTTAACAAATTTAGTTGTCTTAGGTGATCAGGGTAATTTTCTCATCAAATTAGGTGATTATCTTGTTCGTTTGTAATTGAAGTGATAACGAAGGTTTGAAAATAATACTCAATTTTTGTTTATTAATGTTAAATCGATGTTCGTCAGAAGCTTTTGGGCAATATTTTGGTTCAAATCCTTTTCTCATTGTGATGAAAACCGAAATTATTTAGGAATACTGTCAAAAGCTTGGTTTACTCAATGAGCATCTTGTTTTGGTGTTTTCCAAAACAACAGGTGCGGAATTGTCAACCTTCAGCCAAAGGAAGGCAGAAAATGTTAACCAGTTCAAGAGTTGACTGAAACGTTATTTTCTAGGAAGCTAATAATGATTCATTCTAGGTTTTCTTTTTGCTTATATTTAAAACTTTGAATGTATATCAGGTTGTAAGGACATTAAGGCCATGATAAACAATCCAATGGGCTTTTCTGATAGTTGTTGAAAGACGCTATGAATACGTTTTTGTTACTAATATTTTCTCATCTAATTAAATTCGTACAATATTAAAAAAAATATTATAATTTTCAGGTAAAACAATATTATAATTTTGGAATTGGATTACATCCGAGTCCTGGGATGAGGTAGCAATTTTAGAGTCCTCCAATGAAAAAGCTAAATTTCTACAAGATAAATTAAGAAACAAATATGAAGAATGCTTCCCTGAGAAAACTTCCAAGCGGTGCAACACAGGTCGTCCTTACATAACCCAAGAAATTAAAGATTTGATTCGGTATAAAATTCAACTAAGAAAAAAAGGGAGAATAGGAAATGCTAATATAGTCCGTAACAAAATACGTAAAATGACAAGAAAAACTGCAGCTGAGTATTACCACAAAAAAATTGATAACCTTTTTGAATCAAAGCCTAGCATATGGTATAAGGAAATAAAACGAATTTGTGGAAAATCCCCTAGTGGTGTTGATACTTAATCGAACTAGTATAACTCCCATTGATATTCCGATTGAACTTATAAAAGCATTTCCTGACAAATTGACTAAGCCACTAACGCAAATTTTTAATTGCATTTCAACTTCTTCAGTTTGCCAACAGATATGGAAAACGGGGTATGTTACTCCAAACCCTAAAAAAGATACTGAACTTAATTTCGACGGCGTGAGACCAATCACTTTGACCCCCTTGTTCAGCAAAATGTACAAAAGCTATGTAGCAAATTGGCTAAAAGCTGAAGTTGAACCCCTCCTTGATCCTCATCAGTACGGTAACAGAAAGAATACATCAACATACCATTATCTAGTCAATCTTCAACATTTTATTTTTAAGCATGTTGATGAGCCTGGTAAATGGCTAAACTTAATAACAACTGATTTTAAAAAGGCTTTCGATCTGATTGATCATAACATTTTAATGTCTAAGCTTTTAATTAATTTTAGAGTGAACCCTGCTGTTGTGAAAATTATTCAGAGTTTTTTAATAAATAGGTTCCAAATTTTAAAATATAAGAAATCTTTCTCTGAACCTGAGCCAGTTTTTTGTGGTGTACCTCAAGGTACCATCCTGGGTCCTATTCTTTTTCTAGTTATGATTAATAATATTGCGAATGATTGTGAAGTCCGTTGGAAATATGTTGATGACCTTACCCTTGGAGAAATTTGTGAAGCAAATGAATGTAGCAAAGCTCAAATTTTAATTGAGAATGTGAAGACTAAAGCTTTCGTTTCAAATATGACAGTAAATGACAGTAAATCTTCTATTTTAACTATTTCTTTTTTAAATTCTTCTGAACCTAATTTCCTACCAACTATCTCTGATTCTCTTAAAGTCAGTAAGATTAAACTCTTTGGAGTTATTATAACCAGTGATTTAAAATTGGAAGTAAACACAACTAGTCTAGTAAAAAGGAGTAATACTGGGCTGCAGATGCTCAAGCTTATGTCAAAACATAGTGCCCCTCCAGATCACCTCCTCCTAATATTTGCATCTTTTATTCGCCCAATTTTGGAATATGCAGCTCCTGTATGGCATTTTGGACTGACGGCTGAGCAAAGCGCCAGGCTTGAAAGAGTTCAGAAAAGAGCTCTAATGATAGTTTCGAAGCAGGCAGAAATGTTGTATGAAGAGCTGCTGACAAAGTTTAAAATACAAACTCTGGAAAAAAGAAGAGAGAAACTCTGCATGGATTTCGGACGAAAATCTTTGATCCACCCAATCCGCAAAACCCTTTCCCCCCCTCAATCCACAACAAAACGAGCCCCATGCAGGGTTGCAGTGCCTGTTGACAAACTTCAGCAGGTACGCTGTGCCGATCAGCGGTTAGCGAAGAGTTTTATACCTAGTTTTGTAAAAACGTATAAAAAAAATCAGGAGGATTGATAACTGTTTTGTTTTCTTTGTTTTTTTTTTTTTTTTTTTTTTTTTTTTTTTTTTTTTTTTAGCGTCGCTTTTTAATGTGACTATACCCAAAAAAATTTGGCAGTACCACGAAAATTTTGGTGAAATAGAATTTTATCTCTCTATCTATCTATCTACCTTTCTTCATCTTCTATTCCTTGCTCCCCCCCCTCGGATAAGACTTCTTTGGATATCCTTGGATAAAATTATTATCATAACAAAACATTAAAATAACCTCCTCCATTTGTTTTTCCAGCTCCTTTGCTTTTCGAGCCCTCTCTTTTTCAAGCAGATGCTTTTCTTCTGCACATTTTCTTTGAGCTTCTTCTTTCAATTTTCTTTTTTCCTGTTCGAATTTCCTTCTCTCCTCTTCAAATAGTGTACGTTCCTCTTCAAGGCGTACTTGTTGGCGTTGCTCTTCCTGCCTTTGGCCTTCCATCTTGTCACTTTTTTCTCTTAATTGTTCTCCAGTATTTCGCATTCTTTCCTTCTCCTGAAAAGGTAGTATGATGGAGTTAGATGCTGAAAAGACAGAATTACCAAAGAAAGGGAAGCTTCAAAATATAAATGGTTTAATGTAACATTTGATCCGAGACCATGAAAAGGACATGTATTTTATATTTCAAATAGTATTGCCTCAAAATGGTGGAAATTTAGTGTGCATTTTCAGCCAAAAAACAAATTTTGGCAAGCACTTTTGGGTCTCTGAAATATTGCATTTTTCAGCAACATTATCACTTCCAATCTCAAAACCCACTGGTCAAATACCAGTCACATATTGTGGAAGCATTGAACCACAAAATACAACGATATATCCACAACATTAAAGCGGAAAAATTTGAATACTATTTTTATATCATCTGTGTCCACTCAAATTTGCTGAGCCTAAAGCGTCTATTGTTCGTGGTCTAACGCGATTTAAAAATTATTTGGACATATTTAGCATAAATAAAATTATTGAGTTTCCAACGCATCAGTTATTTGTATAATATATTGTCTGATGGAAAGCCCAAAAAACCAAAATTTGCAGTTGCAGTTACTATAAATGATGATTCTTTGGAACCAACACCTGAACTATCAAACATGATAAGATTTGAAAATCGACAACCCGGACCACCAATTGCAACAAAACCAATACGGACAGCTAAAGCAAAGGCAATTGATAAATTGTCTGAAGTACTCAAGATACAAAAACCTCTCAAAAATGAAAATGAAGAGCAAAGATACGAGCGGTTAGAAGATATACAAAACGACAGTTAGAGCATGTCAAAAATGAAAATGAAGAGCAAGGACACACACGGTTAGAAGACATGCGGCACCAAGCATGCGAACAAGTCAAAAATGAAAATGACACACGCGGTTGGAAAAAAAGTGATGGTATGTCAATAATGAAATGAAGAGCAAAGACAAACGCGGTTAGATGAGCATGTGAGCGAGTCAATGAAAATCAACCTGGAGAGCGAAAATCAAAACGTGTCAAAATTGAAAATGATTGCGATGATGATTGAGTTTGGGATTTTGACATGGATAAGGTCATCAATCCCTACCATACCTTTGCTAAAAAAAAACAAAAAAAACAAAGGTTTTGTGATATGTATTTCATAATGACAAGACAAGCCGAGGAAAAATGAACCAAACAAATTGAAAATGATAGCTTGGGTTTCATAATAATATGGGTTTCTGAATTTTAACATGGATAGATCATCAATGCTTATCATAATTTTGAAAACCAATAACCTGGACTAGGAAACTCGTTAGAAGAAAAAATTGTTTTAGTCCCACCACCTGAACAATTAAAAGAAAAAAAGGTTCATTAATACGTATTTCATAATAATAGATGATAAACTAAGGCAAAAATTAAAGGTCAAAAAAAAAATTACATAGGCACTTCTTCTAATTGAAGGTCCTTTTTGTCGTCATGACATCAAGAAAAGGCTTAAATCGTCTGCGTTTTGAAGACAAACGACAATAAGGAGCCATGTATAGAAGCCTACCGCATGCCGAGTGCCTGGCCCAATAATATATGCATATATATACATATATATATATATATATATATATATATATATATATATATATATATATATATATATATATATATATATATATATACTAGCTGTTGGGGTGGGGGCACCACTCAAACACCTATATATATATATATATATATATATATATATATATATACTAGCTGTTGGGGTGGGGGCACCACTCCAACACCTATATATATATATATATATATAATACTAGCTGTTAGGGTGGGGGCACCACCCCAACACCTATATATATATATATATATATATATATATATATATATATACTAGCTGTTGGGGTGGGGGCGCCACCCCAACACCTAGCTGGTGGGGGCACTTCGCGCCCCCCCCCCGCACGCGTAAGTCGTTACGCGCCATTGTAGTTGTGTCCCTGTGTCCCACCTGTGAATATAGATATATATATATATATATATATATATATATATATATATATATATATATATATATATATATATATATATATATATATATATATATATATATATATATATATATATATATATATATATATATATATATATATATATATATATATACATATATATATATATATATATATATATATATATATATATATATATATATATATATATATATATATATATATATATATATATATATATATATATATATATATATATGTTTTTAACTACGTAAAACTTGCGAATATACAACATTCTTCGATGTCCCATTGACTGTGCATATTAATAGACTGTCAGGTTTACCGACTCTTGAACATGCAACATAAAATTGTCCATGGGAAAAACAATCCGTATCCAGATCTATACCTGATTATTCTAATGATTGCCTTGAGCTTTGTTGATGGTGATTGCTAATCGAACATTCGGGTTGCGAAGTGCCCCCACCAACTAGGTGTTGGGGTGGCGCCCCCATCCCAACAGCTAGTATATATATATATATATATATATATATATATATATATATATATATATATATATATATATATATATATATATATATATATATATATATATATATATATATATATATATATATATGTGTGTGTGTGTGTGTGTGTGTGTGTGGGTGTGTTTATATATATATTCTCTGAAAGTAATATACACTTAAATATCACATATTCGGCGTTTTTCTCACAGTTACTTCGTTATGCAAGGATTTGTAGTTATTATATTGATCTTGAAAATAGATGTAAAATCTTAAGCCAAAAATTGATATTAAGAGGTTTTTCTGCAAATAAATTAACTTGGCAATTTAAAAAATTTAGTTTTCATTATAACGAACTTTTAAATAAATACCAAAAGAATTATCTGGAAATTTTCGGCTAATTTCGGAGGTTCGCGAAAAGATGATGCAGCGCCATTTATTTTGAATTGTGTTTCTAATAGAGCAGATTTTTTTTTTTAAATAGCCACATGGTAAAGATGAATCTATAATTGTTTAGTTCATTCAGGTTTTTTGCAAAGTGTTAATATTTGTGATTTGGTAAAATTTATCATATTTAGTTTACCTATTGTTGCTAAAAAGAGGAATATACTAACAGGATAAGCTTGTTTTGGTGTTACTTGGTTGTTCTACATTTGCTGTTTTTTTTTCATAGGCATGTATTTTGGGGGTGATACCTGACACGGGGATGCCATGGATATTCTGTGGTAGGCACAACACTTGACTGGGTAGAGAATTTAAAGTGCCGAAACCCTATAGGCAAGTGCATTCTCCTGATGAGCCCTTGTGTTGGTTTGTTGCCTCTGAATTATTTGTCTTTATTGTTTCTATTGTTTGGTAAATGACGACTTATACTTATTGACGACATGACTGCCTGTCCATGGATTATTCTTTATGGTTGATTGTGTATGGCTATGCTGTTTGACCTATGTGATTGTATGGATGAGTAGGGTTAAGGCCTCATTCAAGTGCTGATCTATATTAATCACTAATTTAGGAAAACAGTCTTCCTTTTCTCCTTCTGTCTTTTTTTTATGTGTTTGTGCTGTTGCATTGGTGATTTCTCTTTGCATAATATAATAATAATAATAATAATTTATTTATAATCCACTGCACAAAACAGAGGTTAAGTGGAGTAAAATACAAAAGAAAAACAGCAAAAGTAATAAAAAAGAATTTCGAATAATTTTTCGAAAGCACCAGTAATATCTGTCGCACAATACTTTTTAACCAGTTTTGTATTCCGGTAAGAACGAGGTAGATATAAAAGAAATTTGCAGTATCGGTAATAATTTATGCGAATAGGCTTTAGATCACCAGTCAACAGAAGTGGCCTAATACCAGAACAGAAGAGCACAGAATGATCACAAAAATTTGAGTAAAGCCCAGTTAGCGCTCTTCTCCTTTACTGTCCATAATTTGCTACAATCTTAGAGTAACCGAGCCTCAGCTTATCACTAATATCTTTGACAGCACGAGACCGAAGAGCATTCATAGAATCGCAAACTGTTATACCAAGCAAACGAAACGATTTAAAACGAGGAATTATTACCGTTGAAAACAAGAAACTCGCCCTTGTCAATATTTAGGTATATGCCGATATCGCGGAAAGCAGAAGTAACTGACTTCACTGAACGGGCAAGACCAGACTCAGTTTGACTAATCAGAAGGTCATCCGCATAAGCCAGATATAAGATATCAGATGGTCGTAGTAGGCAGGTTAGACACGTAGTCGATATTTTTGATAATACATTTTCAATACAAGCATTAAAAATATACGGCGAAAGAACTCCCCCTTGTCTTACACCGCAACGAACAGGGATATGACCAAAATAAGAATTATCTAATGACTTAAGGCGAAGGTAAGAATGGGAGTGCCAAAAGCGAAGGACGTGAATTACCGACGGATTTACTCCTCTCTGACATAATGCTGTCCATGCTAGAGTATGACAAACACTGTCAAATGCTTTAGACAATTCTAGGGTTGCCAAATGAAGTACGCGACGAGTGCGATGGGCATCTTTTAATAATGAAGTCAAAGCACGGTGAGCATGCTGACAGCCTAGCCCAGATATAAAACCAAATTGCTTATCATCATTTAGAGCAAGCTTAGTGATATAAGGTAGTAGAAGGTGTTCAAAAAGCTTGCTAAGAGTACAAGCTACCGTTATGGGCCTATATGAACTACAAGAACCCGGATCTTTTCCTTTTTTTAGAAGTGACGTATTGCTACCGCATAAGAACGAGTCGGGTACACACGAACTACTCAAACACATTTAAAAAAACAGTTGGAGATGAGCAGTTCAAAAGAATTCGGAACAAGATTCAAAACACTAATCCTATCAATATCCAAAGATTTTGATTTTAAACCCTTAATACCATTAGCAATAGCCCACTTTTCAACTGGAACCACATGTCTCTAACATAAACGTGACGGCAAGTTTGTTTCGAGCAAACATGAAAAACGCTTATGCACTACATAATTAACTTTCGAAAATATTTTTGAATGATGTTCGGTCCAAGATAGACGAGATAAAATATCACTAGATCTTGCATCCGGAAACTTGGCAGAATTTATCACTTTTCACCACTCACTATTACTTTTCGGAAAAGTTTCACTGGAGTAACAAACGGCACGAGGATGGCGTTTATATTCGAGTTTCGTCTTTTGTTTTAGATCAAACACAGTACCCCGAGAAGGTCGACCACAGGCAGACCAGATTCTAAACCAGAATTTGGCATTATTCTTGACTTTTTTCAGCAAAGGATCACACTTCAAAATTGGTTTTTGGGTATTCCGCCTGACACGGATCAGCGGGATGGCCACATCTTCAGCTTGCTTTATACATGAGATAATGTCACGATAATAACAATTCAAATCAGCACGAGCATTGTCAATAATAGGGTAAACATTTGTGCAATGAAGATGGAAAGGGACACATACAGTGGACAGTAGAGCTCCAAGTGTAGCAAGGTAAAGAGGCATGTTCGCACTAGACCAATCACGTTTATCAAACCACTTATGCGACATTGAGGGTTGGTTCGAGTATATTGTCAGAAGTAACCGTAATATCAAAATACAGAGGTAAATGATCATAATTTTCTCTCATCTTCATCAACATGTACTGCTGAAGTTTGTAATGAATGATAGCAGATACAGTGGTCTAAATTTGAGACAGAACCGCTACAATGGATATACGTAAAACTGAGGTCTTTCGTTAGGACCTTAAATACTGAGGGTAGACACTGAAAAAGCGCTTCCTTTCGTGTCGAGGAAACGGTGATGTCACAGTTTAAGTCGCCTATAAGCACCCACTTGTATCCCAGGCGCTCAATACCAGATATGAGAGTCTTTAATATATTGCAGGCATTCGCATAGCTGGAGAAGGAAGAAACAGATCTTCTATCATGGGGCAAATAGGCGTTGATTATAATCACGTCTGCAAGCCAGATTGCAAGATAGTGTTCAGAGGATTGGTAGCAGCTAGGAGACAAATAGCTAGGCAGAGATTGCTTAATTATACAGGCAAGACCGCCAGAAGGCCTGCCTCGGGGTACGGCGGGCATTCGTGATGAAAACAGCATGTTGAGAACTTTGCCTTAGAAAGTTTACACTGCAACTTGGGAGCAGGTATTCTTGTAAGAGAACAACATCATGATTAGCTAGTTTCTCATTAAGACTTAACACTTTATCCTTTGTTCCATTGATGATGATATATATATATATATGGGTGTTGGGGTGTTGGGGTGGCGATGGGGGCGCCACCCCAACACCTAGTTGGTGGGGGCACTTCGCAACCCGAATGTTCGATTAGCAATCACCATCAACAAAGCTCAAGGCAATCATTAGAATAATCAGGTATAGATCTGGATACGGATTGTTTTTCCCATGGACAATTTTATGTTGCATGTTCAAGAGTCGGTAAACCTGACAGTCTATTAATATGCACAGTCAATGGGACATCGAAGACGTACAATTGTCCATGGGAAAAACAATCAGTATTAAGATCTATACCACATTTTTCTAATGATTGACCTTGAGCTTTGTTAATGGTGATTGCAAATGCTAATCGAATTGGGAATTGCAATCTTTTAAATTGAAAAGGCAGATCCGTTGGAATCATCGGAATGCGAGGAATAAGAACAGCCTTACCCTCAAAATGCCCTGTCAAGATTGTCGCCTTTATTGGGCTTTCCATTGTTTTTTTTACGGAAAGTCGCGTGCCATTGCAAAGCTTTGGTGGGTCGCCTATTTTTAGTTGTAGCACGTGTGGTGGAAACCCTGAAAGATATATGGAATTTAAAAATTCAGATGGATAATTAACCGCTTCATTTGGTTCCAAAACTGTGTCGACTGACTTGCAAAGGACTGCCTGGTCTCGAATCTTGGTCAAAACAATATTGTTGATTTCGTGGACGTCTATATTTTTGGGTGCGAGAATCGCTCTTTCACTTAGCCATTTATTATTTTTATAATTTTTTAGAATATTCGGAAATACTTTTTCAATCAATTCATTTTTGGACGTCACTAAACTACAGAAACCAGCAGGTAGTTGTATACGTCCTGAAATTGAGTCTATCGTATCATAAATGTCTTTTTGTTCCGACGTTAACTTGTAAATGTTATTTTATACATACGACAATAGATCACTCGTACTGTAACTTTGTTCACGATCCAATTCTACACATGTCGAAACAGCAGCGATACGGTTAGGTGAAGGCATTCCCAAATCCTGAAGAGGTTTGTTTGCCATACGTACGCACAAATCTTCTATAATAACTAAAAGCCATTTATTATTTTTATAATTTTTTAGAATATTCGGAAATACTTTTTCAATCAATTCATTTTTGGACGTCACTAAACTACAGAAATCAGCAGGTAGTTGTATACGTCCTGAAATTGAGTCTATCGTATCATAAATGTCTTTTTGTTCCGACGTTAACTTGTAAATGTTATTTTGTACATACGACAATAGATCACTCGTACTGTAACTTTGTTCACGATCCAATTCTACACATGTCGAAACAGCAGCGATACGGTTAGGTGAAGGCATTCCCAAATCCTGAAGAGGTTTGTTTGCCATACGTACGCACAAATCTTCTATAATAACTAAAGTGTCGTTATAAATTTCTGATGTAAAATCAAAAGTCATTTCTGACGTCTCTAACTGTTTTCGATGGAGTATATCTTCGGACATTTTTGACTTATATTTTTCCCATAACTCTGTAGGAGCTGATGGAGAGCAAGTGTACGAATTTGACTTGGGGTTGACGTTTCGCACGCGTCATTGATGCAGTTATCCCAGTGTTGGTCATTCTCCAATAAATTCAGAGCTTGGCATGCACTACGGTAAGTGTCATGTATAGTACCGTTTACAGTTCTCAAATACTCAAAGGATGTCGGACCGGGTACATTCACCAAAAGCAGGCGTAGAAAGAAGCATTCATGTTGATTGGGGTGAACGGTGTAGAGTCTTCCTATCGTGGTATCTTTGAAGATGGTAGGTTGGCCGTAAACCCACTGGTTATCTACTTCGATGGTGGTACCGTTGCCATTGTAGGTTTTTCAGTCATTTTACAATTAGAAATTTCTCTTTCAACGGTCTTCTTACAATTAAAAATTTGTCTTTGAACGATATTCTTAAATACCTGTGTCCTGGTCGTCATTTATATTCCCTGTGTCCCGGTCGTCATTTGTGTCCCGGTATCCCAGTCTGTAATTTCTCTTTTTTCTTTTTTCAGTTTTCTTTTTCTTCTTTATTTTTCAGCTTCACTATGAAATACATATCGCCGAACCTTTGTTTTTTTAACTAAAATCTGGTAGTCATTGATGACCTTCTCCAAGTCAAAATCCCAAACCCAATCATCATCGCTATCATTTTCAGTTTTAATATGTTTTGACTCTCGCTGTCCAGGTGGATCTTCATCTAACTGCGCGGTTTTGCGTTCTTTAGCCTCAAGCCTGTTTCCTTGCTGTTCTTTTGATTCCTCGGCACGCTTTCTTTTCTGACTTTCTCTATCAGCAGCAAGTTTTTTGGCATAGACTCTTTGAGCATCTTCATCAGTCATTGTAAACTTAAACATTAATAGAATTCTACGCGAACATATGTCTTATATAACTTGAATGACGTCACCTTCAAAGCAAAAATGATGGCAACTAATTTCATGACGTCAGCCGAAACATGACGTCACCTGATCCACAGATCCACAGATCCACACACAGACAACTTATTTTTATATATATAGATATATATAACCAGGCCATAAGGGACAATCTAAGTCCCAATTTACAAATTATCATCCAATTTAAAAAAACCTCAATTTTTTGAGAGTTCTTGAAAATATTATTGTATGTTTGATACAGGATTACTTCAAGCAAAATAAGTTATGGCATCCATCTATGGCCAACATGGTTTCAGAAAAAACAGATCATGCAATACACAGTTGCTAGAAGCTATAAAGGATTTCTAAAATATGGCTGATTTCGGTTTAAAGTTTGATTGCTTGTACATTGAGTTCAGTAAAGCATTTGACAAAATTTCAGTTAGTTTGAAAATGTGAAATGCATGAGCTAGGCAGAAGAACTTTAGCATGGATTGCAGATTATTTATCAGGCCATTCCCGGCAAGTTATAGTCAACATCGCACTTTCAAGTGAGAGTTTGATTTTGACTGGTGGCAGTTGGAAGCAGTTGGTGGCAGTTGGCAGCTGGAAGGCAGTTGTTTGGGCGCAGTGCTATTTTGCTTGTGCCTGAAGTAATTCATCAGACAATGTAAAACTGTATAAAAGGGTCAGCTCTCCCTGTAGATGTTGCCCTTATACAAGAGAATCTGAATGCCCTAAACAATTGGTGTAAATTGAACTCAATGTTTGTAAAATATCAAAAATGTTTTGTACCTCATTACTTTTCAAAAAGCTCAACTCATCATTAATTTCATGATTATACACCTGTTTCATATGCAGATTCAGTAAGGGATTTAGGTATTCAGTTTGATAACCAGTTGAAGTTTTACAACCATGTTAAGATAAGATAAAACTTATTTTAAAAATGTATACAAAACACTTTGCAGTACCTGCTAAGAAAGCCCTAAAGGGTTTGTTGGAAGCAGGTGACAGTCTTCTCTACCCTACATAGTATTACATAGAAACATATAAACTAGATACATATACATACAAACATACTATTCTTTAGTAAGGAAAAATCTCTTAACTGTAGCCTTCAAGGACCCCAGATTACTCAAATTTCTTATTTCAATTGGAATAATATCCCATACAGAGGGGGCAAAATGTCTAATTACAAAAAAAAACTAACCGTATTTCTAAATGGGTGTGTCAGATTTAATGCCCCTCATGTATCAAGGCTATGGAGATGACTTTTAATGGAAACACGAATTTCAAAAGAAGAGGGAAGGATATTATTGATAAATTTATATGTGAAAATAGTAACTTGGTAATCTCTTGTTTTTGAAATGTTAAAAAGTTGATTTTTAGTGTAAAGCTCATTAATATTATGAGTAAACAAAGTTTTAGGTGACAAAAGTTTAACAGCTTTCTGTTGGATTTTTCTATAACAAATGTATGGGTAAAAAATTTCGAAATAAATCAATCAAAGAATTTTGTGGGATGCTAGGTTTTTAACTCAGCTAAGCACACCCAGAGATCTGGACAACTTTGAAACTTTAATATTTGAATGTGTTTTCCATGATAGCTTTTCATCAATCATAAAACCCAAATATTTTGTTACCTTTACTCTTTTTATTTGATTTCTGTTTATTATTAATTCTAAATTAGTTTCAATACTAGATATTCAAGAGAACAAACTGTAATTAAAAAAGCATTATACCAGCCTCTGACAAATAATACAATTTGTAAAAATTAAAAATTGAAGAGGACCTAGTACAGACCTGGGGTATTCTGCAAGTTATAACACTAGCTGCAGAAGTAAAATACCCATTCACTGCAATTTGCTTCTAGTTACTTAAATAAGATTCAAACCAAGACAAACTCTTTCCAGTCGCACTGACTTTTTCCAGCTCAAGTAATAAATATTTATGGTAAAGCATGTCAAAAGCCTTCTTCAAATCCAGGAATAAAGCAGCTGGAATCGGTCCTGCTTCAAACAACATATTTATCCAGTCAACAAGTTTAATAGTTGCCATTTCTGTGGACATTTTTTTTTTTAACCAAATTGGGTAGTTATAAGATTTTTATTATTTTCAATGTAATCAGTTAGCCTGGATCCTAACACAGATGTTTCACCTAGGTATATTTTATACAATTCATTTTTCCAACTTATAGAACTTAGAATACCCTGCATAATCCATTGTTTCTTTGGGAATTTTGTTCTGCCTTTTTAAAGTCTTCAAAGAAAGACATGTCCAATTCAATATCTTTGTAAACATTCCAACAAAATATCATACACAACCAACAGGTTATCTTCTTCAAAAACTGGAGTGAAATCCAATTCACCCATTTCTTTCTCAAATTTTTTTAATTTATCTTTTCTTTATTCACAAAAAAAATGTTTTTTTTATTTGACAACCTTATATGTAGTTCTGTAAGATTTTTTATTTTACTAAGAAGAAAGAGATGATTGGATCCATCTGTAAAAAAAAACAAAAAACATCAGCATATGAAATTTCAAGCAGCTTTCTGTCCACAAATATATTATCAATCAGCATTGCAGACTTTTCATTTACTTGTGTAGGAACAGTTACCAGGGGGTATTGGAATGGTGAAATTATTGGAATGGTGAAATTATTGAATTAAGAAATCTAGATGACTTGTACTTTTAAGAAGGCCAATATTGAAAGCGCCCACTACTACTTTATATTTATGATCATTATTAAATTTCTCCATCAAAATCTCCATCTCCTCAATATAGACATCTTCATTAAATTATGATGTCTTATAGACTAAACCAACAACTACATTTTCATCAGATTTGTCATCTATTTCAATAAGAAGAGTATCAAGCCTTCCTTCACGCCACAGCAAGAAATAATCCATCACCCAATACAAAACTCCTTCCTTAATCAACAAACCCAGACCAACTTGATCCATAGTATGTTGTTCATTTCTTACAAAAATATATCGTGGAAATTGGAAATCCTACACAGAAATTATCCCTATACAACACAAACATCTCACATAGTCCTATTACTAATGTTGTTTCTTGTATATCACTTAATATGTTTCTGAGTGTTGGGAATGCAGTCATAAGGCCTTGGCAATTCTAAAATGCAAAAATTATATCCTCTTTAACAGACCGTTTCTTCAGCAACTGATTATCCACAAAATTACTAGCTTTCATTTCTTGCATATTATTTCCTTCACTTAAATCATCATTTGCAATAGGGGTGGATAATAATTGGACAACAGACAGCTAACTCCTTTCTAAATCTAAAAGCCTGCTTGTCATACTATTCATGATAATACTCCAGAACACTTAATAGTGAGGACTCTTTGATATCTCAATAGCAAAACAAACAAAAATATTTTTGATACAAAATTAACAAAACAGACAATCACAAATCAAACAGTTTGTGGTAACAAACTGTAGTAAGGAGCAGCCCGGCTCAATAGTAACCAAAACTCTAAAAAATTGAATTTTGATATCAATAGCTACATCAAAAGAATCGCATTTTAATACTGATTTTAAATATATAAGTTTCATCAAGTTTAGTCTTACCCCTCAAAAGTTACGAGCCTGAGAAAATTTGACTTATTTAAGAAAATAGGGGGAAACACCCCCTAAAAGTCGTAGAATCTTAACGAAAATGACACCATCAGATTCAGCATATCAGAGAATCTTACTGTAGAAGTTTCAAGCTCCTATCTACAAAAATGTGGAATTTTGTATTTTTTGCCAGAAGACAAATCACAGGTGCATGTTTATTTGTTTGTTTGTTTTTTTTTCCAAGGGTCATTGTATCGACCAAGTGGCCCTAGAATGTCACAAGAGGGCTCATTCTAACGGAAATGAAAAGTTCTAGTGCCCTTTTTACGTGACCAAAAAACTGGAGGGCATCTAGGCCCCCTCCCACGCTCATTTTTTCCCAAAGTCACAGTTTGACTCTTTGCCACAATTCTACTTTTTGAGACAATTAAAACCTTTAGCGTAAAGAGCGAGGGATTGCAGAGGGGACAACCCATTTCATATATGGAGTACTTTCTGTTTGTTTTAAGTTTTACTGTTGCTCCTTACTTTCAGCTAAAAAAATCAGTTTTTTTTATTTAATAAACAAAAGAACTGAGGATGGACTCAATGTGTCAGTATTGATCACTGAGTGACCTAACTTTCAAGATGGCTGAACTGTTTTCCAGTTTGGCTAGTACATGGCCACCACCAGTATAGACATTCATAACTCCCTTTTTGTCATGTGTCAGATTCAGCAATTGCTTGCCATTTGGGGTCAAATACTTGGATATAAATACTTTCAATCTGTCCAGCTTCATTTTGTTCATGAACATGTGCTTTGCATAATCAGAAGAATAAAAAGGGACAAGAATGGGCAGGAGAACATTCTCTGCTGAACTAACTCAAGCATGAAAGCATTCAGTTGACTTGATGTCACTAGCAAGCACCTTAGTACTGAATAGCTCTAGGATGCTATTGGGCAGTGTTTCTCCACCTATCTGAGACAGTCCAGGGATTAGAAGAATTTTCAATCTTCTATCCTGTTCCAAATTTTGGTTGTAGTATTCAAGAAAAATATACAAATAACAATCCTTTGTGAAACACTGGCTAAACAATATACACTGGTTTTGACCTTAACAGGTCAAAGGCAGATGAAAGACTGAGTGTCATCATTAAGTGTCAATAATTTTGCAAAATACTAATTATAGTCTGCTTCAGATTAAGAGAAGTTTTAGGAAATTTAACCTTCAAAATTTTACAAAACTATATAGAACAATAGTATGCCTGGTGGTAGAACATTAGGGCCATATTTGAGTCATTTACCATATCAGCACCAACTGCAATGTTTGGGATTCTTTTCCCAGCAGTTTGGAGAGAATTGACCTGATCAGTATATTCTGTATTATGAAGGGTGTTGATAATGTGGACTGGGCTGATTTCTTCAAGCTTAGTCATTACTCAGCCACTTGACAAAACTTGTATAAACTGTATCAGCTGCCAGTGTACAAGAAAAAAGATCAATGTAGCTTTATTGACAAAGCAACAAAACTTTGCAATAGTTTACCTGATACCATAGTTTCTGCATAAACAGTGCAAACATTTAAGAGTTTTCTCATAAAAAAACAGTTTCTGTAATATAGTTAGTTGTATAGTTGTTTTTACTGAGAGTACTTTTTTTCAATATTTTGTTCTGTGTTTTGCAGTGAGCTGTCATTTCCTGTATTTGTATTGCAACAAGCCTATGGCTTTCTCTTGCTTTGAACAAAATAATAAATAAATAATTCATTGCATCTTGTGGCACTTTGTGCCCATAGGCTTGGGCCCAGTGCACCAATTTGTAAATTCTGGCCTGGCTATCTCAGAAGTTTTAACCTGTGGCAACTTGGTCTACATAGTGGTCTTATTTAACCTTGTTGTCAAAAAATGGAAAAAAAAAAACACTACTTCCCCATTACAAAATATTTTAACACTTAAAAACAACACTAGAACTTTTGGTTTCTATTCAAATAGGCCATTGACTCATCTTTAAGGACCAATGATTTAAACTAGCAAAACAATTGAGTGCTCCCTAAATTATAGCTTAAGGTCTAAATAGAATCCATATAAATACTGTAGCCTATTAGTGATTAAACATTTGTCTAATCCATAAAAAATAATTACAAATATTTATTTAAATAATTACAAAACAACATTTAGCCTACCCTAGTTTTAAGTTATAGGTTTCTTTTCCTCTGGTTTTAGTTCTTAAAATGTAATTCCTGTTATTTCAGTAGAATTTTCAGCCATATCAATGACTTGTTTTTTTTCATTGGGTCCTATTTGAAAATCTTTGAAACCTCATAAATTGGGATTGAGCAAAGCTGTGAAGTTGAAAACAGTTGTTGTACATAATTTAAGAAGATTATCCATTTTTTAAGGTTACACTTTTATAAGACAAAGATTTTAAAGGTCATCAAAGCTCATGGCCCTCTAGAGGGAGAAGGAGTGGAAGTTGGTGCTTCAAATATCTTCTGAGGACATGCTCTGGTAAAATTCTAGTTAAATGACTTCTTGCTATCTTGGAAAGGGTTTAGGTTGGGAAAATGAAACTTTCAGGGATGGGTCTACAGGCTAAAGTATGTCCTGGGAAGGTATTTTAAAGTACCTAACTCTATTCCTTCACTTTCTAGAGGGCCCTGACCTTTAAAAATATGTGTGTTATAAAAGTGAACCTTGCAAAATAGATCTTCTGCTTAATTGAACTACAACAAAATTGTTTTCAGCTTCATAACTTTGCTCAATCCTATTTTATAAGGCTTTAAAGATATGCAAATACATTTCCTAAATTTTGAAAAAAAAGCATTGATATAGCTCAAAATTCTACTCAAATAACAGGAATTGCATTTTCAAAACTAAAGGCAGAGAAAAGGCAACTAGTAACTGAAAATTAAGGTAAAATGTTGTTTTGTCAAAATTTCAATAGGTATAGACCTGTCATGTAGGCAAATTTCAGGGCCCTCTAGAGGGAGAAGGAGTGGAGATGGGTACTTTAGAATACCTTCCTGGGATATACTTTAGCCTGTAGACCTATCCCTGAAAATTTCATTTTTCTAACCTAACCCCTTTCTAGTAGCCTATAGCAAACAGTTGCTAAACTTGAATTTTATCTTGACTGTAATAGCTTAATTGATAACAGGGCTAGAATACAATAAGGCCTAGCCAACATTAAATTACTATTTCAAGTTATTAGCCTGAAGATTGGTAGGCTTGGCTAAACTAGGCCTAAAATTTGGAACTAACCTAAGTTTCTAACTTAAATTATGTAGAATGGGCTATCCACAGACCATAGATACAGAACTATTTATCACAGAACAGCCTAAAATTAAAACATATAGGCCTAAAGGAATATTATATTGACAGCATAGCTGAACAAAAAAACCTAGACAATCCTATCAGTTCAACTTGGCAGAAAAATTTATTTAACAGTTGTGATTTTTTTAACCTAGTATTTTTTATAGCCAACATTGGAATTCTGCAGGGAAAACAAGCCTGATAAGGTTAGTAGGTTGGCTATAGATAATGTTTGTAGGCTATATTGCTTGTAAGATATTCACATAATTTTAAAGAGTTTCCATAAAAACAGGAATCAATGTAGGATAGGCCTATAAACTAGAAATTTTGTTTACATCGGGCAGGCTTTTCAAAATTTCAATAACACACAGGGTTGCCAAAACTTTTTGGGACTAAAGTGTCAAATTCAGCAAAAAAGGGACACTTTTAGTGTCCTCCTAGAAAATTAGCCATTATACTTTAAAAGTTGACAAAAAAAGGCTTTAAATGGTTTTCTCACAACTCCAGAGCCAGATTTGCGTTCTTCTTTTCAAACAGTTTGTGGTAACGGACTGTAGTAAGGAGCGACCCAGCTCAATAGTAATCAAAAGTCTAAAAAATAAAATTTTGGTACCAATAGCTACATCAAAAGAATCGCATATTGATGCTGATTTTAAATATATAAGTTTCATCGAGTTTAGTCTTACCCATCAAAAGTTACGAGCCTGAGAAAATTTGCATTATTTTAGAAAATAGGGGGAAACACCCCCTAAAAGTCATAGAATCTTAACGAAAATCACACCATCTGATTCAGCGTATTAGAGAACCCTACTGTAGAAGTTTCAAGCTCCTATCTACAAAAATGTGGAATTTTATATTTTTTGCCAGAAGGCAGATCACGGATGCGTGTTTATTTGTTTTTTGTTTCCCAGGGGTGATCGTATTGACCCAGTTGTCCTAGAATGTTGCGAAAGAGCTGATTCTAACGGAAATGAAAAGTTCTAGTGCCCTTTTTAAGTGACCAAGAAAATTGGAGGGCACCTAGGCCCCCTCCGACACTAATTATTTTCCCAAAGTCAGCGGATCAAAATTCTGAGATAGCCATTTTATTCAGCGTAGTCGAAAAACCTTATAACTATGTCTTTGGGGATGACTTACTCCCTCACAGTCCCTGTGGGAGGGGTTACAAGTTCAAAACTTTGACCAGTGCTTACATATAGTAATGGTTATTGGGAAGTGTACAGGCGTTTTCAGGAGGATTTTTTGGTTGGAGGCAGGGGTTGAGAAGAGGGGGATATGCTGGGAGAACTTTCCTTTGAGGAATTTGTCATGGGGGAAGAAAATGTCCATGAAGGGAGCGCAGGATTTACTAGCATTACTTAAGAAAAAAAACAATGAAAAGGTTTTTTTTCAGCTGGAAGTAAGCAGCAGTATTAAAACTTAAAATGAACAGAAATTATTACCCATGTGAGGGGCTCACCTCCTCCTAATACCTTGCTCTTTACGCTAAAGTATTTTTAGTAATTTCAACTATTTATTCTGCGGCTTTTGTGATTCAGGGGTAATTCTCATGATCACTTTCAATGTCGATCTGAAGCTTGTTATCAAAGTGTGGATCATTGTGTCCCCAGACTGGAACTTTATATTCAATGTATTTACCTTACCAAGCACAGAAGCCAGAAAGTACAGATATGCCTTAGTTGTAGGCTCTTTCATGTAGGCTTGAATCCTGGATGCCTTATCTTTTGAAGCCTTGTCTGCAGAGGGTTCCTTTGACTGTTTCACAAAAAAGGTAACCAGGGGTGACCACACTGCATGTGATTGGGTAGGTACAATTTGGCCAATTTGCTTATGAAATGGCTTGGAAGCTTGGTTGGTGTCAATAACAGTCTTCTGTTTCTGCTTTAAACAGTCCGCCAGGTTACAGAATGTAAAGCAAAACATTTTTCACTGTTTTTCTTGCATCCTTTCATCACTTTGGGCAAAAAGCACATTTTCTTAGTTAGCACTTGGCACACTAGATGTGATGTTCAGTCAATGACAGTATTACATGTTTACAGTTACCAGAGAATTTTCTTGTGGGTTAGACTGTGCCCATATGGAACAGGTCCACCCTCTCAAATGCATGTGAAACTAAACTGTATATTTACGAAAAGATTAATGTCTTAATTCAGGAAATCAACTGAGGTTCACCCTCGTCCAAGAAATGATTAAGCAGCAGCAAATCAGATCAGGATCAGATAGTTTGCTACTAACTACTATCCAGGCCGAATTTCTGCATACTCCTGTAGACAACAAGTCATAAAACACCCTAAGCTTTTACTTACCAGCAGCAATATGCTTGCTTCAGTTTTTTATCAAAAAACTTTTTCTAAACTCTGTTGAACAAGTCACATGTTTCACCACGTTTGAATTTTTGCGCTTTTGAAAAGAAAAGCAGTGCGGATACGATAAAAAAAAAATCCCTAAGACGGAAACGAACCTGAAAAGCACAAATTAAAAGCAGTTACAGTTAAGAAAAAACTGAAAATAAATATATATGGTACTGATATTGAAAAAATGCCAAAAAGTGTCCTTTTTTTCAAAAAGTGGCCTTTTTTCACCCAATAGTGGCACGGTGTCACCCAGAGTGAAAAAGTGTCAAAAAATCACTAAAAGTGTCCTTTTGGCAACCCAGATAACACACCCATCTCTGCCAATAGAACGACATCATAAAGCAGTGTCGGGTAAGTAAAAGTGATGTCTTTGGGATATACTTCCTAACGAAATAGGGTAAACAATTTTCTGAAATGTCTCTTAAACAAAGTTTATTTTTCACAGTGACAGATTTTACATTGAAGAATGCACAAAAAAAGTGAAAATGGCAGGAGAAAATAGAGCCTAACCCAAACAATTACAAGGGGAAAATACTACTACTACTACTACTACTACTAATAACTCACTGCAGGACCAAGCCGCCTGAGGCCAACACAGCCACGCACGCTCCTCCTCCAACCTAATCTATTTAAAGCCTCCCTCTTTACACCCTCCCAGGAAGTTCCCATTTCCTTTAAATCTTTATTTATGACATCCTCCCAACCCAGACAAGGACGACCTGCTTTCCGTGTAGCCCTAGACGGTTGGCCAAAAAGGACAATCTTCGGTAATCTGTCATCCTTCATCCGTAGAACGTGGCCTAGCCATCTCAACCTTTCTTTCATTATAGCCCCAGAAAGCGGGATTGAACCACACTTTTCGTACAACCTACTGTTTGAAATACGAGCAGTCTGCCGGGTACCCAGAACAATCCGTAGGCAATTTCTCTGGAAAACATCTAGTAAATTTTCATCTGCTTTTCGGAGTGCCCATGCTTCAGAGCCATATTTGACCACTGTCATCATTATAGCTTCCAATATTCTAATCTTGGTATGTAGACTTATCTTTCTATTCTTCCAAACTTTTTTTAACTGTGAAAAAACACCCTGAGCTTTAGCTATTCTACTTTTAACATCTTCACTGCTCCCACCATCTTTACTAATAATACTACCAAGGTAACTGAAGCTCCCAACCTGATCAATCTTTTCGTTACCTAGTGTCACCTGTTCATCTTCACTTATTCCTAGCCTTAGTGACTTAGTCTTCTTAACATTAATTTTCAAGCCTATTTTAGCACCCTGAACTCGTAAAACCTCTAAAAATTCATTCATTTTGCTCACACTTTCATCTAATATGCTTAAATCATCAGCATAATCTAAGTCCAGGAGCGTTCTTCCTCCCCATTTGATTCCATGGTCTCCAATTGCCTTTCCTGTGCTCCTTAAGACGAAGTCCATCAAAATGATCCATGTAAAGGGGGATAGAACACAACCCTGCTTAACTCTTGATTTAATACAAAACCAGTTGCTAACCTCATTTCCTACCTTAACCGCAGCAGTATTATTCTCGTACATAGCGCAAATCACTTTAATGTATTTTTCTGGTATACCATATAACGATAAGACTTTTGTTAACGCTGTTCTATCAACAGAATCAAAAGCTTGCTCATAATCGATAAAAGTAAGGACCAAAGGTGTTTGACAACGAAGGGACTTCTCAATTATTAACCCAAGAGTGAAAACATGGTCGACACATCCTCTACCTTTTCTTAAACCGCATTGTTCTTCCCTTAAAACTTTGTCTACAGCATGTCTCAGTCTAAAAAGTATCATATTACTCAGTAATTTGCTACCTACAGAGACCAGACTAATGCCTCAATAATTACGACACTCACTCTTGTCACCTTTCTTATACAGTGGTTTAATTAAAGTTTTCCTAAAATCATAAGGTACTTCCCCTTTTTCAAAAATCATGTTCATGATCTTCAGTAGCTTATTTCTAACCTCAGAGCCACCATATTTAAGAAACTCATTAATCATACTATCAGCACCTGGAGCCTTACTATTTTTAAATCTTTTTAGTACTGTCGCTAATTCTTCCTCACTAAACAATTCTTCCTTCATATCCAAGATATTACAAACTTTTTCATTTTCGTCTATATCTTTTCCTGCAACTGTATCTCGGTTTAGCACATTCTCAAAATGTTCCACCCATCTTTCTTTAACTTATTCCTTATCACTAATTGTGGCCCCATTTCTATCTTTAACTGGGACTAGTCCGGATTGGCTACTCCCTTTCAATTTATTAACATGCCAGTATAATATTTTACTATTATGCCGTCTAGCCGCATCTTCCAGATCCTCAGCAATTTTATCCATCGCCTCCACTTCACATCTCCTTAGCTCATATTTTAATGCTTTCTCCACTTTCTTTACATTACTTTTGTTTTCATACGACCTATCACTCAGATAATTCTTATACAAACCCCTTCTACTCTCTATTAAACCTAAAGCTTTTTCACTAATATTCCTAGTTGCAGTCTTAGCACTCTTCCCAAGGACACCATCAGCAACTTCACAAATTGTTTTTCTGAAATTATTCCATCCATCTTCCACGTTGTCAAATTTTAAACCCTCAAGTTTAGTACTCAACTGTTCCTGGAATTTTTTTTCTCAAATTTTCATCCTGAAGTCTACCAACATCATAACTTTCCGGGAGGGAGTTACCCTTCCGAAATTTCAACTTTAAATTAACCTTAGACACTACTAGATGGTGATCTTTACTTTTAACATCATTAACGGCACTCCTATACACCCTAGTTCTTATATTGATCCTGCTAGTCTTCTGTTTACAATAACATAATCAATAAGGTTTGCTGTCTTACCATCACGTAAATACCATGTCAACTTATGGGCCATTTTGTGACCAAACACCGTATTGGTTATAACTAGGTTGTTATACCTACAAAATTGCAAAAGCCTATAGCCATTACTGTTTTCTTTTCCTACACCAAATTTACCTAGGCTAGGATACCATCTATCCCTATTTCTACCAACCTGGGCATTGAAATCTCCTAGCAAAAACACCATATTTCTACCTGGTACCCTGTCTATTTGCTCCTGTAACTGTAAGTAAAATTCATCTGAGTCACTAGTATCTCCATCAGTTGGTTCAATGGGGGCATATACTACTATAACTGAGTCGCTAATATCAAATTTAAGATTTCTTTACCATTTTTCGGAATCTTCATCAGTTTTTGGTCACTAATAGCTTGTCCAGGCTACCTGTTTTTTGGACAACTGGGACTGAAAATACAAAAAAAAAAGTGAAAATGGCAGGGAAAAATAGAGCCTAACCCAAAACATTACAAGGGGAAAATACAATCGCTAACACTAAATTTTGGATTTTTTTTACCATTTTTAAGAATCATCATCAGTTTTTTATCATTAATTGCTTGTCCAGCCTATCTTGTTCCCTGGATAACTTGGACTGAAACTAAAAAGTAGTTACATATAGTCTTTATTTGTTCAAAGCCACATTAGAAATTTATTGGTAACTTTTAGTTTTCTTTTCTTGACACTTTTTTTTTGAAAACCAGTGCATACTACCGTTTTTCTCAATTTTTTTTTTCATTTTCTGGCCTTCTGATTTATTGGTCTTGAAAAAAAAAGATCAGAAAGATATCTGACAAAATATGGATATTGCAATCCATATTTTGTGGTCTATTGCAAATCTAAACTTGCCCTTTGACGAGGAAAAGAGAAATCCTTTTTGGAACTGATTTTTGAATCTTTCCCAAAGAACTTTTGGATCAGCAGGATTTCTAAAAACAAGAATCTGTACAAACAGTATTCGAATTACAAAAGGCATTATGGACAGTGCCCATTCTGCAAGGGTATCCAACAACTGTTTATCGTCGAGTTCAAGTCCATTAACTAGGTATCTTTTTTATATGTGGAACAAAGATGTTTTTTATATGGAATAATACCCTTATCATTATTAGTTACAACAACCGTAATGATTGTATTCATGGTATACATTAATGCCTTGAGGTTAGATCAAAATTTGCCACAGCTACCCATGAAAGATCCAACTTACTAATGGTAAGTCGTTCCTGAGATAATGTTGTGTCACTCTTTTGACAATTTTATTTGATTTAACCGAAACTTGCTTTAACTTGGAAACGAAATCAGCGGAATTGTTAATATAGGATTTTCAAGTATCCACCGATGGCAGTTCATATTTGTTTGGATTTTGTGCAAATCGCGGTTATTGGCAAATAGCTCACTTTGTTGTTGTTAGGTATTTGATTTTAATTCTGATAATTTTTGGTCTTTTATTGAGTTTTATTTATCTTATGCCCTTTGACAACTTGTATGCATACGGCGTGTTGTGATTCAGTTCGATTTCCTCCCTCAATCTCTTGAAAATTTGTCTTGAAAAATTCACTTTGATACCCATAGGCATTGTCATAATAGAAGTTATTGCAGTAGTAGTTGTAATACTACCTGAAGGAATAATAGAATTATTAACAATAATAACACTAGTATTAGTAGGAGTAGTAGTATTAACTTGTTAGCTTTTGGTAAGTTAAATATCCTTCTCAACAAGCCCTGGAAGTTTCACTTTAATACTATTAGCCGTTCATAGGGCATTACCGATGTGTCCTTTTGATAACCACTATATTCATAGTTCTAATGTAGTTCAACTTCTGCCTAAGCACTTCCTGAGATTTTCATCTTAATACTTTTAGCCTTACAAGAAGCTGCAAAAGTGGCAGTTGGGTTAATAGTAGTAGTAGTAAAAGTTTCAGTGATGGTATAATTAGTAGTAGCGTGCAAATATTCCCTTTTGGTCAATTGATCATCCCCTTTAAGTATTCTCTGAGAATTCCAACTTAGTACCCAAATCCATTCTTCAGATATGCCCTTTTGACAATCTGTATGCATATAGCGTCTCTTGATTAAGTTCAAATGTTTCCTCAATATTATTTCAAATTTTCACGTTTGTATGCCTTACCACATTAGTACCAGTATCATAGCAGTAATGGTAGTAGTAGTATTGGTAGTGTTGTATTAGTAGTAGGAGCAATAGTAGTGGTAGTAGTATTAATAGCAGTAGTATTGTGAGCATGTCAACTTTTGCTCAGGTGAATAACCCCCTCATGATACCCCGTAAATTTCATCTTGATACGATAAGCAATTTCAAATGTACTGCTTTTGTTTTAGTACATTGTATTTTAGTACTTATATTTTAGTACATACGATAAGCTTTTTTATTTTAGTCTATTTTAGTACATGACTTCATTTGCAAAAGCAAAAATTAAGGGTCTTGACGAATTTTCTCCGACTTTTGACCTATCAAGATCATTTTTATGAGATAATATCCCAAGATACCAATTTTTGTTTATCTCACGGCAAATATATATATATATATATATATATATATATATATATATATATATATATATATATATATATATATATATATATATATATATATATATATATATATATATATATATATATATATATATATATAATTTATGACGTCATTATATATAATGTATATATATATATCATGAAAAGAGAAATCACCAATACAACAGCACAAAAAAAAAAAAAAAAAAAAAAAAAAAAAAAAAAAAAAAAAAAAAAAAAAAAAAGACAGAAGGAGAAACGGAAGACTGTTTTCCTAAATTAGTGATTAATATAGACCAGCACTTGAATGAGGCCTTAACCCTACTCATCCATACAATATATATATATATATATAATATATATACATATATATACTAGCTGTTGGGGTGGCGCTTCGCGCCACCCCAACACCTAGTTGGTGGGGGCGCTTCGCGCCCCCCCCAAGCCCCCCCGCGCGCGTAAGTCGTTACGCGCCATAATAGTTACGCGCCATTGTAGTTGTGTCCCTATGTCCCACCTGTGAATATAGATATATATATATATATATATATATATATATATATATATATATATATATATATATATATATATATATATATATATATATATATATATATATATATATATATATATATATATATATATATATATATATATATATGGTTTTAACTACGTAAAACTTATACAACATTCTTTGCTGTCCCATTGTCTATATATATATATATATATATATATATATATATATATATATATATATATATATATATATATATATATATATATATATATATATATATATATATATATATATATATATATATATATATATATATATATATATATATATGGTTTTAACTACGTAAAACTTATACAACATTCTTTGCTGTCCCATTGTCTTTGCATATAAATAGATTGTCAGGTTTACCGACTCTTGAACATGCAACATATAATGGTCCATGGGAAAACAATCTGTATTCAGATCTATACCTCATGATTCTAATGATTGCCCTTGAGCTTTGTTGATGGTGATTGCTAATCGACCATTCCCTGTCCCGGTGTCCCGGTCGTCATTTACATCCCCCTGTTTCCCCCGGTGTCCCCGTTGTAGTTGTGTCCCTGTGTCCCGGTCGTCATTTATATTCCCTGTGTCCCGGTCGTCATTTGTATCCCGGTGTATTTTTTTTTATTAGTTTTTAGTTTTTTTTGTAGTTTTTGCCTTTTTTTAGTTTTTTCAGTTTTGACGTCACCTGATCCAGTTTTTTCAGGTGACGTCACCTGATCCACGATCCACAGATCCACAGACAACTTATTTTTATATATATAGATAGTTTTTTTTTTTTTACTTATGCCCTGGTCGTCATTTATACTCCCTGTGTCCCGGTGCTTTGTTGATTGCTAATCGAACATTCCTTTTGTCCTGGTCGCTTTCTCTTTGAGTTTCGTCATTTATTTTTTTCTTTTTTAGTTCTTTTAGTTTTTACCTTTTTTAGTTTTTTTTAGTTTTTTAGATGAAAATTTTTTTTAGTTTTTTCCTTTTTTTCTTTTTAGTTTTTTATTGGTTTTTACCTTTATTTTAGCTTATTTTTCAGTTTTTTCCTTTTTTTTAGTTTTTTTTTATTTTTTATTTTTTTTAGTTTTTTACCTTTTTTTAGTTTTTTTAGTTTTTTTTAGTTTTTTTTAGTTTTTTGGCTTTTTTACTTTTTTTATTAGTTTTTAGTTTTTTTTTGTAGTTTTTGCCTTTTTTTAGTTTTTTCAGTTTTTTTTTTTAGTTTTTTATTGGTTTTTACCTTTATTTTAGCTTATTTTTCAGTTTTTTCCTTTTTTTTTAGTTTTTAGTTTTTTTAGTTTTTTATCTTTTTTTTAGTTTTTTTAGTTTTTTAGCTTTTTTATTTTTTTTTATTAGTTTTTAGTTTTTTTTGTAGTTTTTGCCTTTTTTTAGTTTTTTTAGTTTTTTAGCTTTTTTATTAGTTTTTAGTTTTTTTTGTAGTTTTTGCCTTTTTTTAGTTTTTTTAGTTTTTTAGCTTTTTTATTTTTTTTATTAGTTTTTAGTTTTTTTGTAGTTTTTGCCTTTTTTAGTTTTTTCAGTTTTGACGTCACCTGATCCAGTTTTTTCAGGTGACGTCACCTGACCCATCCATCCACAGACAGACAACTTATTTTTATAAAAAACTAAAAAAACTAAAAAAACTAAAAAAATGTAAAAAACTAAAAAACCAAAAACTAAAAAAAACTAGAAAAAAAGGAAAAAACTGAAAAATAAGCTAAAATAAAGGTAAAAACCAATAAAAAACTAAAAAAAAAACTGAAAAAACTAAAAAAAGGCAAAAACTACAAAAAAACTAAAAACTAATAAAAAAAGTAAAAAAGCTAAAAACTAAAAAAACTAAAAAAACTAAAAAAAGGTAAAAAACTAAAAAAAATAAAAAATAAAAAAAACTAAAAAAAAAGGAAAAAACTGAAAAATAAGCTAACATAAAGGTAAAAACCAATAAAAAACTAAAAAGAAAAAAAGGAAAAAACTAAAAAAAATTTTCATCTAAAAAACTAAAAAAAACTAAAAAAGGTAAAAACTAAAAGAACTAAAAAAGAAAAAAATAAATGACGAAACTCAAAGAGAAAGCGACCAGGACAAAAGGAATGTTCGATTAGCAATCAACAAAGCACCGGGACACAGGGAGTATAAATGACGACCAGGACATAAGTAAAAAAAAAAATTAACAAAACTAAAAAGAAGGTAAAAACTACAAAAAAACTAAAAAGAAAAAAAAACTAAAAACTAATAAAAAAACTAAAAAATCTAAAAATCTAAATAAACTAAAAAAGAAAAAAAAAGGAAAAAAATAAAGGAGAAAAACAAAACTAAAAAACGAATGTATATACAGACCGGTACACCGGGATACAAATGACGACCGGGACACAGGGAATATAAATGACGACCGGGACACAGGGACACAACTACAACGGGGACACCGGGGGAAACAGGGGGATATAAATGACGACCGGGACAAAAAACTAAAAAGAAAAAAAAACTAAAAACTAATAAAAAAACTAAAAAATCTAAAAATCTAAATAAGCTAAAAAAGAAAAAAAAGGAAAAAAATAAAGGAGAAAAACAAAACTAAAAAACGAATGTATATACAGACCGGGACACCGGGATACTAATGACGACCGGGACACAGGGACACAACTACAACGGGGACACCGGGGGAAACAGGGGGATGTAAATGACGACCGGGACACCGGGACAGGGAATGGTCGATTAACAATCACCATCAACAAAGCTCAAGGGCAATCATTAGAATCATGAGGTATAGATCTGAATACAGATTGTTTTCCCATGGACCATTATATGTTGCATGTTCAAGAGTCGGTAAACCTGACAATCTATTTATATGCAAAGACAATGGGACAGCAAAGAATGTTGTATATTCGCAAGTTTTACGTAGTTAAAACCATATATATATATATATATATATATATATATATATATATATATATATATATATATATATATATATATATATATATATATATATATATATATATATATATATATATATATATATATATATATATATATATATATATATATATATATATATATATATATATCTATATTCACAGGTGGGACATAGGGACACAACTACAATGGCGCGTAACTATTATGGCGCGTAACGACTTACGCGCGCGGGGGGGCTTGGGGGGGGGCGCGAAGCGCCCCCACCAACTAGGTGTTGGGGTGGCGCGAAGCGCCACCCCAACAGCTAGTATATATATATATATATATATATATATATATATATATATATCTATATATATAAAAATAAGTTGTCTGTGTGTGGATCTGTGGATCAGGTGACGTCATGTTTGTCCGCATATGACGTCTGAATTATTTCACACTAATACAAAAGAAGAAAAAAACTAAAAAAGGTAAAAACTACAAAAAAAAAACTAAAAAGAAAAAAAAAACTAAAAAAGCTAAAAAACTAAAAAAAACTAAAAAAAGGTAAAAATCTAATAACTAAAAAAAAACTGAAAAAAATAAAAAAAGGCGAAAACTACAAAAAAAATAAAAACTAATAAAAAAACTAAAAAAGCTAAAAAACTAAAAAAACTAAAAAAAAACTAAAAAAAGGTAAAAAACTAAAAAAAACTAAAAAAAAGGAAAAAACTGAAAAATAAAAGAGAAAAAGAAAACTAAAAAAATATGAATAAATATATATAAAAATAAGTTGTTTGTGGGTTATGTCTGTCTGTCTGTCTGTCGAGTGACGTCGTGTTTGTCCGCATATGACGTCTGAATTATTTCACACTAATACAAAAGAAGAAAAAAAACTAAAAAAGGTAAAAACTACAAAAAAAACTAAAAAGAAAAAAAAAAACTAAAAAAGCTAAAAAACTAAAAAAAAACTAAAAAAAGGTAAAAAACTAAAAACTAAAAAAAACTGAAAAAACTAAAAAAAGGCACAAACTAAAAAAAAAACTAAAAACTAATAAAAAAACTAAAAAAGCTAAAAAACTAAAAAAACTAAAAAAACTAAAAAAAGGTAAAAAACAAAAAAAAACTAAAAACTAAAAAAGAAAAAACTAAAAAAAAGGAAAAAACTGAAAAATAAGAGAAAAAGAAAACTAAAAAAATATTAATAAATATAAAAAATATAAATATAAATATAATATAAATTAGCAATCAACAAAGCACCGAGACACAAATGACGACCGGGACACAGGGAGTATAAATGACGACCAGGACATAAGTAAAAAAAAAAACTAAAAAAACTAAAAAAAAGGTAAAAACTACAAAAAAACTAAAAATTAATAAAAAAACTAAAAAATCTAAAAATCTAAATAAACTAAAAAAGAAAAAAAAGAAAAAAGGAAAAAAATAAAGGAGAAAAACAAAACTAAAAAACGAATGTATATACAGACCGGGACACCGGGATACAAATGACGACCGGGACACAGGGAATATAAATGACGACCGGGACACAGGGACACAACTACAATGGGGACGCCGGGGGGCACAGGGGGATATAAATGACGACCGGGACACCGGGACACAAGGAATATAAATGACGCCCGGGACACTCAAAGAGAAATCACAGACTGGAACACCGGGACACAAATGACGACCGGGACACAGGGAATATAAATGACGACCGGGACACAGGGACATAACTACAAAGGGGACGCCGGGGTGCACAGGGGGATATATAAATGACGATGGCGACTCAGGGAATGGTCGATTAGCAATCACCATCAACAAAGCTCAAGGGCAATCATTAGAATCATGAGGTATAGATCTGAATACGGATTGTTTTCCCATGGACCATTATATGTTGCATGTTCAAGAGTCGGTAAACCTGAAAATCTATTTATATGCACAGACAATGGGACAGCAAAGAATGTTGTATATTCGCAAGTTTTACGTAGTTAAAAACATATATATATATATATATATATATATATATATATATATATATATATATATATATATATATATATATATATATATATATATATATATATATATATATATATATATATATATATATATATATATATATATATATATATATATATATCTATATTCACAGGTGGGACATAGGGACACAACTACAATGGCGCGTAACTAATATGGCGCGTAACGACTTACGCGCGCGGGGGGGCTTGGGGGGGGGGCGCGAAGCGCCCCCACCAACTAGGTGTTGGGGTGGCGCGAAGCGCCACCCCAACAGCTAGTATATATATATATATATATATATATATATATATATATATATATATATATATATATATATATATATATATATATATATATAAATATTTTGACAATTGATTAAAGTAATTTCGAAAACCTTAAAACAGATACTTAGAATTTTGAGGTTTATTATAAATTGTTGAGCTTTAGCAAGCTTAGCACGTAAAGAGGAATTTTTAGTATAGATCTTAAAATGACAGAAGAAACAGCCGAGGAAGCTGCTCAAATAGTTTATTCAAAGAGAAATTTTAGTATAAATCCTACAATGGCAGAAGAAACAGCCGAGGAATCTGCTCAAAGGGTTAATGCCAAACCGCAAAACCGTAAAACCGCGCAGTTAGATTAAAATCCACCTGGACAGCGAGAGTCAAAACGTATCAAAACTGAAAATGATAGCGATGATGATTGGATTTGGGATTTTTGACTTGGATAAGGTCATCAATGCCTACGAGATTTTAATTAAAAAAACAAAGGTTCGGCGATATGTATTTCATAGTGACGCTGAAAAATAAAGAAGAAAAAAATAACTAAAAAAAGAAATAACTAAAGAAGAAAAAATAAACTAAAAAAAGCTAAAACACTAAAAAAAAGAAAAAACTAAAAAAATACACAAATCTATATATATATATAAATAAGTTGTCTGTGTGTCTCTGTGTCGAGTGACGTCATGTTTGTGTGTCGACTGAGGTCATGTTTGTCGACCGACGAAATTACAGACCGGGACATCGGGACACAAATGACGACCGGGACATCTATATATCTATCTATCTATATAAAAATAAGTTGTTTGTGTGTTATGTCTGTCTGTCTGTCTGTCCGCATATGACGTCTGAATTATTTCATCATATACCAATTCAAAAACGAAAGTATACAAGCCGATGTAGCTGATTTGGTAACGCGGTATGTTCCAGGTACTAGGTTCGAGAAGTTCCAGCTTCGAACCTTGAATGCAAAAGAAGAAAAAAACTAAAAAAGGTAAAAACTACAAAAAAAATAAAAAAAGCTAAAAGCTAGAATACTAAATAAAAACTAATAAAAGGTAAAAAAACTAAAAACTAAAAAACAAAAAAAACTAAAAAACGTAAAATCTACAAAACTAAAAACTAAAAAAAAACTAAAAAAAGGTAAAAACTAAAAAAAAAACTAAAAAGAAAGAAAAACTAATATAAAAACTAAAAAAAAAATTTGAAAGAAAAAAAACTAAAAAGACAAAAGAAAAAAAGTAAAAAAGCTAAAAATAGGTAAAAACCAAAAATAAAACTAAAAGACACAGGGACACAACTACAATGGCGCGTAACTAATATTGGTAGAACGTTATGTTTCAGGTTGTAGGTCCGAGAGGTTTCAGGTTCGAGCCCTGAATACAAAAGAAGAAAAAAAACTAAAAAAGGTAAAAACTAAAAACTAAAAAAAAACTAACTAAAAAAAACTAAAAAGGTAAAAACTACAAAAAAAAAATAAAGAGAAAAAACTAAAAACTAATAAAAAACTAACTAAAAAAAACTAAAAAGGTAAAAACTACAAAAAAAAATAAAGAGAAAAAAACTAAAAACTAATAAAAAATTAAAAAAAAACTAAAAAAGAAAAAAAAGGAAAAAAACTGAAAAATAAAGGAGAAAAACAAAACTAAAAAAATAAAAATAAAAATGAAAATAAAAAAACTAAAAAGGTAAAAACTGCAAAAAAAATTAAAAAGAAAAAAGAAAATAAACTGCAAAAAACCAAAACTTTTTTTTGGAAAAACCAAAAAAAGGAATGTTCGATTAGCAATCACCATCAACAAAGCTCAAGGGCAATCATTAGAATCATGAGGTATAACTAAAAACTTCAAAATTGGTTTCTAAAAAAAAACTGAAAAAAAGATAAAAAACTAAAAACTAAAAAAAAGACCAATTCAAAAACGAATGTATAAACAGACCGGGACACAGGGAATATAAATGACGACCAGGGAAGCGCCCCCCCCCGCACGTAAGTCGTTACACACCATATTAGTTACGCGCCATGTCCCTGTGTCCCACCTTTGACCACACAAACATGACGTCACTCGACACACACACACACAGACAACTTATTTATTTTTGTTATGACGGTGACGTCATTAATGGTATTTAAGACATGCGTTCACGGAAAAATGTTTAATTGTAAAATGACTGAAGAACCTACAATGGCAACAGCCGAGGAAGCTGCTCAAAGAGTCTATGCCAAAAAACTTGCTGCTGATAGAGAAAGTAAGAAAAGAAAGCGTGGATATAACCGGGAATATAAATGACGATCGGGACACAGGGACACAACTACAACGGGGAAGCCGGGGGCACAGGCGGAATATATAACTGACGACTGAGACACAGGGATTGTTTGAATAGAAATTACAGACCGGGACACCGGGACACAAATGACGACCGGGACACTGGGACACAGGGAATATAAATGACGACCGGGACACTCAAAGAAAAATTACAAACTGGGACACCAGGACACAAATGACGACCGGGACACAGGGAATATAAATGCTATTTATATGCACAGACAATGGGACAGCGAAGAATGTTGTATATTCGCATGTTTTACGTAGTTAAAAATATATATTTATATCTATCTCTATTCACAGGTGGGACACAGGGACACAGCTACAATGGCGCGTAACTAATATTGCGCGTAACGACTTACGCGCGCGGGGGGGCTTGGGGGGGCGCGAAGCGCCCCCTAACTAGGTGTTGGGGTGGCGCGAAGCGCTACCCCAACAGCTAGTATATATATAAAAATAAGTTGTTTGTGTGTCTTTGTGTCGAGTGACGTCATGTTTGTGAGTCTAATGACGTCATGTTTGTCGACTGACGAAATAACAGACCGGGACATCGGGACACAAATGACGACCGGGACACCGGGACATCTATATCTATCTTCTATATATATAAAAATAAGTTGTCTGTGGATGGATGGATGGATGTGTCAGGTGACGTCACCTGAAAAAACTGGATTAGGTGACGTCAAAACTGAAAAAACTAAAAAAAGGCAAAAACTACAAAAAAAACTAAAAACTAATAAAAAAAATAAAAAAGCTAAAAAACTAAAAAAACTATAAAGGTAAAAACCAATAAAAAACTAAAAAAAAAACTGAAAAAACTAAAAAAAGGCAAAAACTACAAAAAAAACTAAAAACTAATAAAAAAAGTAAAAAAGCTAAAAAACTAAAAAAACTAAAAAAACTAAAAAAAGGTAAAAAACTAAAAAAAATAAAAAATAAAAAAAAACTAAAAAAAAGGAAAAAACTGAAAAATAAGCTAAAATAAAGGTAAAAACCAATAAAAAACTAAAAAAAAAAGGAAAAAACTAATAAATGACGACACTCAAAGAGAAAGCGACCAGGACAAAAGGAATGTTCGATTAGCAATCAACAAAGCACCGGGACACAGGGAGTATAAATGATATAAATGACGACCGGGACAAAAAAACTAAAAAGAAATAAAAACTAAAAACTAATAAAAAAAACTAAAAAATCTAAAAATCTAAATAAGCTAAAAAAGAAAAAAAAAGGAAAAAAATAAAGGAGAAAAACAAAACTAAAAAACGAATGTATATACAGACCGGGACACCGGGATACAAATGATGACCGGGACCCGGGACACAGGGAATATAAATGACGACCGGGACACAGGGACACAACTACAACGGGGACACCGGGGGAAACAGGGGGATGTAAATGACGACCGGGACACCGGGACAGGGAATGGTCGATTAGCAATCACCATCAACAAAGCTCAAGGGCAATCATTAGAATCATGAGGTATAGATCTGAATACAGATTGTTTTCCCATGGACCATTATATGTTGCATGTTCAAGAGTCGGTAAACCTGACAATCTATTTATATGCAAAGACAATGGGACAGCAAAGAATGTTGTATATTCGCAAGTTTTACGTAGTTAAAACCATATATATATATATCTATATATATAAAAATAAGTTGTCTGTGGATGGATGGATGGATGGATGTGTGGATGGATGTGTCAGGTGACGTCACCTGAAAAAACTGGATTAGGTGACGTCAAAACTGAAAAAACTAAAAAAAGGCAAAAACTACAAAAAAAACTAAAAACTAATAAAAAAAATAAAAAAGCTAAAAAACTAAAAAAACTATAAAGGTAAAAACCAATAAAAAACTAAAAAAAAACTGAAAAAACTAAAAAAAGGCAAAAACTACAAAAAAAAACTAAAAACTAATAAAAAAAGTTAAAAAGCTAAAAAACTAAAAAAACTAAAAAAACTAAAAAAAGGTAAAAAACTAAAAAAAATAAAAAATAAAAAAAAACTAAAAAAAAGGAAAAAACTGAAAAATAAGCTAAAATAAAGGTAAAAACCAATAAAAAACTAAAAAAAAAAGGAAAAAACTAATAAATGACGACACTCAAAGAGAAAGCGACCAGGACAAAAAACTAAAAAAAAAGGCAAAAACTACAAAAAAACTAAAAACTAATAAAAAAAATAAAAAAGCTAAAAAACTAAAAAAACTAAAAAAAGGTAAAAAACTAAAAAAACTAAAAACTAAAAAAAAACTAAAAAAGGTAAAAACTAAAAGAACTAAAAAAGAAAAAAATAAATGACGACACTCAAAGAGAAAGCGACCAGGACAAAAGGAATGTTCGATTAGCAATCAACAAAGCACCGGGACACAGGGAGTATAAATGACGACCAGGACACAAGTAAAAAAAAAAATTAACAAAACTAAAAAGAAGGTAAAAACTACAAAAAAACTAAAAAGAAAAAAAAACTAAAAACTAATAAAAAAACTAAAAAATCTAAAAATCTAAATAAACTAAAAAAGAAAAAAAAAGGAAAAAAATAAAGGAGAAAAACAAAACTAAAAAACGAATGTATATACAGACCGGTACACCGGGATACAAATGACGACCGGGACACAGGGAATATAAATAACGACCGGGACACAGGGACACAACTACAACGGGGACACCGGGGGAAACAGGGGGATAACCTGACAATCTATTTATATGCAAAGACAATGGGACAGCAAAGAATGTTGTATATTCGCAAGTTTTACGTAGTTAAAACCATATATATATATATATATCTATATTCACAGGTGGGACATAGGGACACAACTACAATGGCGCGTAACTATTATGGCGCGTAACGACTTACGCGCGCGGGGGGGCTTGGGGGGGGCGCGAAGCGCCCCCACCAACTAGGTGTTGGGGTGGCGCGAAGCGCCACCCCAACAGCTAGTATATCTATATTCACAGGTGGGACATAGGGACACAACTACAATGGCGCGTAACTATTATGGCGCGTAACGACTTACGCGCGCGGGGGGGCTTGGGGGGGGCGCGAAGCGCCCCCACCAACTAGGTGTTGGGGTGGCGCGAAGCGCCACCCCAACAGCTAGTATATATATAAAAATAAGTTATCTGTGTGTGTGGGTCTGTCGGGTGACGTCATGTTTGTGTGTTGACTGACCCCATGTTTTCGACTGACGAAATTACACACCCGGACATCGGGACACAAATGACGACCGGGACACCGGCACATAGGGAATATAAATGACGACCGGGACACTCAAAGAGAAAGCGACCGGGACACAAGGAATGTTCGATTAGCAATCACCATCAACAAAGCACCGGGACACAACTGACGACCGGGACACAGGGAGTATAAATGACGACCAGGACACAAGTAAAAAAAAACTAAAAAAACTAAAAAAAAGGCAAAAACTACAAAAAAAACTAAAAAGAAAAAAAAACTAAAAACTAATAAAAAAAATAAAAAAGCTAAAAAACTAAAAAAAAATAAAAAATAAAAAAAAATAAAAAAAGGAAAAAAAATGAAAAACAAAACTAAAAAAACTAAAAATAAAAAAACTAAAAAAAAAACTAAAAAAACTAAAAAAAGTAAAAACCAAAAAAAACTAAAAAGAAAAAAAGGGGAAAAATACAAAAAAAATTTTCATCATATACTATTTCAAAAACAAATGTATATACAGACCGGGACACCGGGATACAAATGACGACCGGGACACAGGGAATATAAATGACGACCGGGACACAGGGACACAACTACAACGGGGACACCGGGGGGCACTGGGGGATATATAAATGACGACGGGGACACAGGGAATGATCGATTAGCAATCACCACCAACAAAGCTCAAGGGCAATCATTATAATCATGAGGCATAACTAAAAAAACTAAAAACTAAAAAAAAGACCAATTCAAAAACGAATGTATATACGGTCTGTATATACATTCGTTTTTGAATTGGAATATGATGAAATAATTTTTTTTCCTTTTTTTCTTTTTAGTTTTTTTTTTGGTTTTACCTTTTTTTTAGCTTTTTTAGTTTTTTTCTTTTTTTTTTTAGTTTTTTGTAGTTTTTACCTTTTTTTAGTTTTTTTATTTTTAATTTTATTTTTTTAGTTTTTTTTCTCCTCTATTTTTCAGGTTTTTTTTTAGTTTTTTTCTTTTTCAGTTTTAGTTTTTTAGCTTTTTTAGCTTTTTATTAGTTTTTTGTGTTTTTTTAATTTTTTTGTAGTTTTTGCCTTTTTTTAGTTTTTTTTCTTTTTTAGTTTTTAGTTTTTTACCTTTTCTTAGTTTTTTTAGTTTTTAAGCTTTTTTAGTTTTTATAGTATTTTCTTTTTAGTTTTTTTGTAGTTTTTACCTTTTTTATTTTTTTTCTTCTTTTGTATTAGTGCTAAAGCCAAGGTTCGAACCTGGAACCTCTCGGACCTAGAACCTGGAACATAACGCTTTACCAACTCAGCTACTTTGGCTTGAATACATTCGTTTTTGATTTGGTATATGATGAAATAATTCAGACGTCATATGCGGACAGACAGACAGACACACAAACAAACAAATTATCTATCTATCTTCTATATATATAAAAATAAGTTGTCTGTGTGTGTGTGTGGGTCTGTCGGGTGACGTCATGTTTGTGTGTTGACTGACGTCATGTTTTCGACTGACGAAATTACAGACCGGGACATCGGGACACAAAGGACGACCGGGACACCGGCACATAGGGAATATAAATGACGACCGGGACACTCAAAGAGAAAGCGACCGGGACACAAGGAATGTTCGATTAGCAATCACCATCAACAAAGCACCGGGACACAACTGACGACCGGGGCACAGGGAGTATAAATGAGACCAGGACACAAGTAAAAAAAAACTAAAAAACTAAAAAAAAGGTAAAAACTACAAAAAAAAACTAAAAAGAAAAAAAACTAAAAACTAATAAAAAAATAAAAAAGCTAAAAAACTAAAAAAACTAAAAAATAAAAAAAATAAAAAAAGGAAAACAAATGAAAAATAAAGGAGAAAAACAAAACTAAAAAAATAAAAAAAACTAAAAAGAAAAAAAAACTAAAAAAACTAAAAAAAGTAAAAACCAAAAAAAAAAACTTAAAAGAAAAAAAGGGGAAAAATACAAAAATTTATTTCATCATATACCATTTCAAAAACGAATGTATATACAGACCGGGACACAAATGACGACCGAGACACAAGGAATATAAATGACGTCCGGGACACTCAAAGAGAAATCACAGACTGGGACACCAGGACACAAATGACGACCGGGACAAAGGGAATTTAAATTACGACCGGGACACAGGGACACAACTACAACGGGGACGCCGGGGGGCACAGGGGGATATATAAATGACGAAGGCGACACAGGGAATGGTCGATAAGCAATCACCATCAACAAAGCTCAAGGACAATCATTAGAATCATGAGGTATAGATCTGGATACGGATTGTTTTCCCATGGACCATTATATGTTGCATGTTCAAGAGTCGGTAAACCTGACAATCTATTTATATGCACAGACAATGGGACAGCGAAGAATGTTGTATATTCGCAAGTTTTACGTAATTAAAAACATATATATATATACTAGCTGTTGGGGTGGCGCTTCGCGCCACCCCAACACCTAGTTGGTGGGGGCGCTTCGCGCCCCCCCCAAGCCCCCCCGCGCGCGTAAGTCGTTACGCGCCATAATAGTTACGCGCCATTGTAGTTGTGTCCCTATGTCCCACCTGTGAATATAGATATATATATATATATATGGTTTTAACTACGTAAAACTTGCGAATATACAACATTCTTTGCTGTCCCATTGTCTTTGCATATAAATAGATTGTCAGGTTATCCCCCTGTTTCCCCCGGTGTCCCCGTTGTAGTTGTGTCCCTGTGTCCCGGTCGTCATTTATATTCCCTGTGTCCCGGGTCCCGGTCATCATTTGTATCCCGGTGTCCCGGTCTGTATATACATTCGTTTTTTAGTTTTGTTTTTCTCCTTTATTTTTTTCCTTTTTTTTTCTTTTTTAGCTTATTTAGATTTTTAGATTTTTTAGTTTTTTTTATTAGTTTTTAGTTTTTATTTCTTTTTAGTTTTTTTGTCCCGGTCGTCATTTATATCCCCCGGTTTCCCCCGGTGTCCCCGTTGTAGTTGTGTCCCTGTGTCCCGGTCGTTATTTATATTCCCTGTGTCCCGGTCGTCATTTGTATCCCGGTGTACCGGTCTGTATATACATTCGTTTTTTAGTTTTGTTTTTCTCCTTTATTTTTTTCCTTTTTTTTTCTTTTTTAGTTTATTTAGATTTTTAGATTTTTTAGTTTTTTTATTAGTTTTTAGTTTTTTTTTCTTTTTAGTTTTTTTGTAGTTTTTACCTTCTTTTTAGTTTTGTTAATTTTTTTTTTACTTGTGTCCTGGTCGTCATTTATACTCCCTGTGTCCCGGTGCTTTGTTGATTGCTAATCGAACATTCCTTTTGTCCTGGTCGCTTTCTCTTTGAGTGTCGTCATTTATTTTTTTCTTTTTTAGTTCTTTTAGTTTTTACCTTTTTTAGTTTTTTTTTAGTTTTTAGTTTTTTTAGTTTTTTACCTTTTTTTAGTTTTTTTAGTTTTTTAGCTTTTTTATTTTTTTTATTAGTTTTTAGTTTTTTTGTAGTTTTTGCCTTTTTTTTTAGTTTTTTGTCCTGGTCGCTTTCTCTTTGAGTGTCGTCATTTATTAGTTTTTTCCTTTTTTTTTTTAGTTTTTTATTGGTTTTTACCTTTATTTTAGCTTATTTTTCAGTTTTTTCCTTTTTTTTAGTTTTTTTTTATTTTTTATTTTTTTTAGTTTTTTACCTTTTTTTAGTTTTTTTAGTTTTTTTAGTTTTTTAGCTTTTTTACTTTTTTTATTAGTTTTTAGTTTTTTTTTGTAGTTTTTGCCTTTTTTTAGTTTTTTCAGTTTTTTTTTTAGTTTTTTATTGGTTTTTACCTTTATAGTTTTTTTAGTTTTTTAGCTTTTTTATTTTTTTTATTAGTTTTTAGTTTTTTTTGTAGTTTTTGCCTTTTTTTAGTTTTTTCAGTTTTGACGTCACCTAATCCAGTTTTTTCAGGTGACGTCACCTGACACATCCATCCACACATCCATCCACACATCCACAGACAGACAACTTATTTTTATATATATAGATATATATATATATATATATATATATATATATATATATATATATATATATATATATATATATATATATATATATATATATATATATATAATAGGGGGCGCTTCGCGCCCCCCCCCAAGCCCCCCCGCGCGCGTAAGTCGTTACGCGCCATATTAGTTACGCGCCATTGTAGTTGTGTCCCTATGTCCCACCTGTGAATATAGATATATATATATATATATATATATATATATATATATATATATATATATATATATATATATATATATATATATATATATATATATATATATATATATATATATATATATGTTTTTAACTACGTAAAACTTGCGAATATACAACATTCTTTGCTGTCCCATTGTCTGTGCATATAAATAGATTGTCAGGTTTACCGACTCTTGAACATGCAAAATATAATGGTCCATGGGAAAACAATCCGTATTCAGATCTATACCTCATGATTCTAATGATTGCCCTTGAGCTTTGTTGATGGTGATTGCTAATCGACCATTCCCTGAGTCGCCATCGTCATTTATATATCCCCCTGTGCACCCCGGCGTCCCCTTTGTAGTTATGTCCCTGTGTCCCGGTCGTCATTTATATTCCCTGTGTCCCGGTCGTCATTTGTGTCCCGGTGTTCCAGTCTGTGATTTCTCTTTGAGTGTCCCGGGCGTCATTTATATTCCTTGTGTCCCGGTGTCCCGGTCGTCATTTATATCCCCCTGTGCCCCCCGGCGTCCCCATTGTAGTTGTGTCCCTGTGTCCCGGTCGTCATTTATATTCCCTGTGTCCCGGTCGTCATTTGTATCCCGGTGTCCCGGTCTGTATATACATTCGTTTTTTAGTTTTGTTTTTCTCCTTTATTTTTTTCCTTATTTCTTTTTTTTCTTTTTTAGTTTATTTAGATTTTTAGATTTTTTAGTTTTTTTATTAGTTTTTGGTTTTTTTGTAGTTTTTACCATTTTTTTACTTTTTTATATTTATTAATATTTTTTTAGTGTTCTTTTTCTCTTATTTTTCAGTTTTTTTCCTTTTTTTTAGTTTTTTCTTTTTTAGTTTTTAGTTTTTTTTTGTTTTTTACCTTTTTTTAGTTTTTTTAGTTTTTTTAGTTTTTTAGCTTTTTTAGTTTTTTTATTAGTTTTTAGTTTTTTTTTTAGTTTTTGCTTTTTTTTAGTTTTTTTTAGTTTTTAGTTTTTTACCTTTTTTTAGTTTTTTTTAGTTTTTTAGCTTTTTTAGTTTTTTTTCTTTTTATTTTTTTTTGTAGTTTTTACCTTTTTTAGTTTTTTTTCTTCTTTTGTATTAGTGTGAAATAATTCAGACGTCATATGCGGACAAACACGACGTCACTCGACAGACAGACAGACAGACATAACCCACAAACAACTTATTTTTATATATATTTATTCATATTTTTTTAGTTTTCTTTTTCTCTTTTATTTTTCAGTTTTTTCCTTTTTTTTAGTTTTTTTCTTTTTTAGTTTTTAGTTTTTTTTAGTTTTTTACCTTTTTTTAGTTTTTTTTTAGTTTTTTTAGTTTTTTAGCTTTTTTAGTTTTTTATTAGTTTTTATTTTTTTTGTAGTTTTTGCCTTTTTTTATTTTTTTCAGTTTTTTTTTAGTTATTAGATTTTTACCTTTTTTTAGTTTTTTTTAGTTTTTTAGCTTTTTTAGTTTTTTTTTTCTTTTTAGTTTTTTTTGTAGTTTTTACCTTTTTTAGTTTTTTTCTTCTTTTGTATTAGTGTGAAATAATTCAGACGTCATATGCGGACAAACATGACGTCACCTGATCCACATATCCACAGATCCACACACAGACAACTTATTTTTATATATATAGATATATGTATATATATCTATCTATATTCACCGGTGGGACATAGGGACACAACTACAATGGCGGGTAACTAATATGGCGCGTAACGACTTACGCGCGCGGGGCGGGGCTTGGGGGGCGCGAAGCGCCCCCACTAACTAGGTGTTGGGGTGGCGCGAAGCGCTACCCCATCAGCTAGTATATATATATATATATATATATATATATATATATATATATATATATATATATATATATATATATATATTCTATATATATAAAAATAAGTTGTCTGTCTGATGTGTCTGTGGATCAGGTGACGTCATGTTTCTGTGTCGGCTGACGTCATGAAATTAGTTGTCGTCATTTTTGCTTTGACGGTGACGTCATTCAAGATATTTAAGACATATGTTCACGTAGAAATCTATTAATGTTTAAGTTTACAATTACTGATGAACTTACCATGGCAAAAGCCGATGAAGATGCTCAAAGAGTCTATGCCAAAAAACTTGCTGCTGATAGAGAAAGTCAGAAAAGAAAGCGTGCCGAGGAATCAAAAGAACAGCAAGGAAACAGGCTTGAGGCTGATAGAGAAAGAAAGAACAGAAAGCGTGCCGAGGAATCAAAAGAACAGCAAGGAAACAGGCTTGAGGCTGATAGAGAAAGAAAGAACAGAAAGCGTGCCGAGGAATCAAAAGAACAGCAAGGAAACAGGCTTGAGGCTGATAGAGAAAAAAAGAACAGAAAGCGTGCCGAGGAACTACCAGAGCAACGCGGAAGCAGACTTGCTGCTAAAAGAGAAAGTGAAAAAAGAAGGCGTGCCGAGGAATTACAAGAACAGCAAGAAATCAGGCTTGCTGCTGATAGAGAAAGTAAGAAAAGAAAGCGTGCCAAGGAATCAGAGCAACCTGAAAGTTATCGCCTGGCATTCAGGTACAACCCAGTCGATGATTATAGCTTGAGTAGATGTGTTCAAATCGGGACAACGTCTAAAATTTGTCCCTATTGCAAGGCCTTGAAATTCAATGGTGAAACAATGGGAATGTGTTGCGCCTCAGGAAAAGTTAAACTTCCTCTATTGGCTGCACCACCAGAGCCATTGAAGACGAATGAATGCTTGCCTGAAAAATTCTAATTTATGGGCACACGTAAAAATATTAAAATTAACTACAAATATGCGTGTCCGATTGCAAAACGATGACTCTGGTCAAACATTTTCAGATCAATTGCTGACAATTGGAAACGGAAAGCTCCCAGTAGACTCAATTTCAGGACGTATACAACTACCTGCTGATTTCTGTAATTTAGTGACGTCCAAAAATGAATTGATTGAAAAAGTATTTCCGAATATTCTAAAAAATTATAAAAATAATAAATGGCTAAGTGAAAGAGCGATTCTCGCACCCAAAAATATAGACGTCCACGAAATCAACAATATTGTTTTGACCAAGATTCGAGACCAGGCAGTCCTTTACAAGTCAGTCGACACAGTTTTGGAACAAATGAAGCGGTTAATTATCCATCTGAATTTTTAAATTCCATAGATCTTTCAGGGTTTCCACCACACGTGCTACAACTAAAAATAGGCGTACCAATAATACTTTTAAGAAATATAAACCCACCAAAGCTTTGCAATGGCACTCGACTTGCCGTAAAAAAAACAATGGAAAACCTAATAGAGGCCACAATCTTGACAGGGCCTTTTGAGGGTGAGGCTGTTCTTATTCCTCGCATTCCCATGATTCCAACGGATCTGCCTTTTCAATTTAAAAGATTGCAATTCCCAATTCGATTAGCATTTGCAATCACCATTAACAAAGCTCAAGGTCAATCATTAGAAAAATGTGGTATAGATCTTAATACTGATTGTTTTTCCCATGGACAATTGTACGTTGCATGTTCGAGGGTCGGTAAACCTGACAATCTATTTATATGCAGCGACAATTGGACAGCGAAGAATGTTGTATATTCGCAAGTTTTACGCAGTTAATTTGTATTGTATCTATCTATCTATCTATCTATATAAAAACGAGTTGTGTGTATGCATGTTTGTTTGTTTGTAAAAAGAGCGTTTGTATATGATGTCATTATTAGTACATACGGCTTTGTATATGCAGAGACAATGGGAAAGCCAAGAATGTTGTATATTCGCAATTTTTACGTAGTTTAACTCCTGCAGACGAAATGAATGCTTGCCTAAAAAATTCTAATTTATGGGCACACGTAAAAATATTAAAATTAACTACAAATATGCGTGTCCGATTGCAAAACGATGACTCTGGTCAAACAGTAGACTCAATTTCAGGACGTATACAACTACCTGCTGATTTCTGTAATTAGTGACGTCCAAAAATGAATTGATTGAAAAAGTATTTCCGAATATTCTAAAAAATTATAAAAATAGTAAATGGCTAAGTGAAAGAGCGATTCTCGCACCCAAAAATATAGACGTCCACGAAATCAACAATATTGTTTTGACCAAGATTCGAGACCAGGCAGTCCTTTACAAGTCAGTCGACACAGTTTTGGAACCAAAAGAAGCGGTTAATTATCCATCTGAATTTTTAAATTCCATAGATCCTTCAGGGTTTCCACCACACGTGCTAAAACTAAAAATAGGCGTACCAATAATACTTTTAAGAAATATCAACCCACCAAAGCTTTGCAATGGCACGCGACTTGCCGTAAAAAAAACAATGGAAAACCTAATAGAGGCCACAATCTTGACAGGGCCTTATGAGGGTGAGGCTGTTCTTATTCCTCGCATTCCCATGATTCCAACGGATCTGCTTTTTCAATTTAAAAGATTGCAATTCCCAATTCGATTAGTATTTGCAATCACCATTAACAAAGCTCAAGGTCAATCATTAGAAAAATGTGGTATAGATCTTAATACTGATTGTTTTTCCCATGGACAATTGTACGTTGCATGTTCGAGGGTCGGTAAACCTGACAATGTATTTATATGCAGCGACAATTGGACAGTGAAGAATGTTGTATATTCGCAAGTTTTACGCAGTTAATTTGTATTGTATCTATCTATCTATCTATCTATATAAAAACGAGTTGTGTGGATGCATGTTTGTTTGTTTGTAAAAAGAGCGTTTGCATATGACGTCATTATTAGTACATACGGCTTTGTATATGCACAGACAATGGGAAAGCCAAGAATGTTGTTTATTCGCAATTTTTACGTAGTTTGAAACACATATATAAATCTATCTATATTCACAGGTGGGACACAGGGACACAACTACAATGGCGCATAACTAATATGGCGCGTAACGACTTACGCGCGCGGGGGGGCTTGGGGGGGCGCGAAGCGCCCCACCAACTAGGTGTTGGGGTGGCGCGAAGCGCCACCCCAACATCTAGTATATATATATATATATATATATATATATATATATATATATATATATATATATATATATATATATATATACATATATATATATATATATATATATATATATATATATATATATATATATATATATATATATATATATATATATATATATATACAGACCGGGACACCGGGACACAAATGACGACCGGGACACCGGGACACAAGGAATATAAATGACGCCCGGGACACTCAAAGAGAAATCACAGACTGGGACACTAGGACACAAATGACGACCGGGACACAGGGAATATAATTGACGACTGGGACACAGGGACACAACTACAGCGGGGACGCCGGGGGGCACAGGGGGTTATATAAATGACGACGGCGACACAGGGAATGGTCGATTAGCAATCACCATCAACAAAGCTCAAGGGCAATCATTAGAATCATAAGGTATAGATCTGATTACGGATTGTTTTCCCATGGACCATTATATGTTGCATGTTCAAGAGTCGGTAAACCTGACAATCTATTTATATGCACAGACAATGGAACAGCGAAGAATGTTGTATATTCGCAAGTTTTACGTAGTTAAAAACATATATATATATATATATATATATATATATATATATATATATATATATATATATATATATATATATATATATATATATATATATATATATATATATATATATATATATATATATACAGGTGGGACATAGGGACACAACTACAATGGCGCGTAACTAATATGGCGCGTAACGACTTCTGCGCGCGGGGGGCTTGGGGGGGCGCGAAGCGCCCCCACCAACTAGGTGTTGGATTTGGGCGAAGCGCCACCCCAACAGCTAGTATATATATATATATATATATATATATATATATATATATATTATATATATATATATATATATATATATATATATATATATATATATATATATATATATATATATATGTATATATATATATATATATATATATATATAATATATATATATATATATATATATATATATATATATATATATATATATATATATATATATATATATGTTGCATGTTCTAGCTGTATATATATATATAGCTGTATATATATATATATATATATATATATATATATATATATATATATATATATATATATATATATATATATATATATATATATATATATATATATATATATATATATATGTTGCATACTAGCTGTATATATATATATATATATATATATATATATATATATATATATATATATATATATATATATATATATATATATATATATATATATATATATATATATATATATATATATATATACATTTATGTATTTATTCTTCTCGAATACAACTTTTCTCGAATTTTCGAGAAATTGGTAGTATAGGGTATACTCGAAAAAAAAACAATCCAGATAGATCATAATACTGAGAAAATTCATTAAGAGCCTTAATTCTTTTTTTTATGACGTTATCTACTATGCTAGTACATCAAATAAGCATTTCTTATGGGATAGCAAAAATGTACCAGTTAGAAATGAAGAGCAAAGACACGCATGGTTAGGAGACATGCTAAACCGAGCTTGTGAGTGAGTCAAGAATGAAAATGAAGGACAAATACACCCACAGTTAGAAGACATGGAAGTCAAATATGAAAATGAAGGGCAAAGACAAACGTGGTCAAAAGACATGCAATACCGAATACGTGAGTGAAGCAATGATCAAATTGAACAGCAAGAATCAAAATGTAGCGATTTTACATGGATAACATGGATTTACATGGATTTTACATGGCTTAGGATTTTGACATGGATAAAGTCATCAATGCCTAACATACCTTTGTTAAAAACAAACAAAATACTAAGGTTTGGCGTAATATATTTCATAATCACGGAAGACAAGCGGAGATAAAATGAACCGAACAAATTGAAAATAATAGGGGTGGTGATTGGGTTTTGGATTTTGGCATGGATAAGTCGTCAATGCAACAATTTTTTCGCCTCGTGGGTATTGCCATGGTTTCAAGGCTAATACACAATCGAAGCTTTGTTTACAAAATTTCGTTTTCACTAGTACAGTTTTTGTTCTATCAGTGGGAAAAGGAATTGAACTACAAAAATGGAATATCTATCAGTTAAAATATTATAGAATCATAAATAACATGACCCTTCCTTGCCGAAGATGATTATGAGCTAACAGCCGAATGTTGCTTAAAACTCCCCTATATGCCTCACAATTGGTCTCACAACCAGCCTATTTTGCT
>NW_027062720.1:130210-167289 GCF_032884065.1 Artemia franciscana | reverse complement strand
CGGTTAATTATCCATCTGAATTTTTAAATTCCATAGATCTTTCAGGGTTTCCACCACACGTGCTACAACTAAAAATAGGCGTACCAATAATACTTTTAAGAAATATAAACCCACCAAAGCTTTGCAATGGCACTCGACTTGCCGTAAAAAAAACAATGGAAAACCTAATAGAGGCCACAATCTTGACAGGGCCTTTTGAGGGTGAGGCTGTTCTTATTCCTCGCATTCCCATGATTCCAACGGATCTGCCTTTTCAATTTAAAAGATTGCAATTCCCAATTCGATTAGCATTTGCAATCACCATTAACAAAGCTCAAGGTCAATCATTAGAAAAATGTGGTATAGATCTTAATACTGATTGTTTTTCCCATGGACAATTGTACGTTGCATGTTCGAGGGTCGGTAAACCTGACAATCTATTTATATGCAGCGACAATTGGACAGCGAAGAATGTTGTATATTCGCAAGTTTTACGCAGTTAATTTGTATTGTATCTATCTATCTATCTATCTATATAAAAACGAGTTGTGTGTATGCATGTTTGTTTGTTTGTAAAAAGAGCGTTTGTATATGATGTCATTATTAGTACATACGGCTTTGTATATGCAGAGACAATGGGAAAGCCAAGAATGTTGTATATTCGCAATTTTTACGTAGTTTAACTCCTGCAGACGAAATGAATGCTTGCCTAAAAAATTCTAATTTATGGGCACACGTAAAAATATTAAAATTAACTACAAATATGCGTGTCCGATTGCAAAACGATGACTCTGGTCAAACAGTAGACTCAATTTCAGGACGTATACAACTACCTGCTGATTTCTGTAATTTAGTGACGTCCAAAAATGAATTGATTGAAAAAGTATTTCCGAATATTCTAAAAAATTATAAAAATAGTAAATGGCTAAGTGAAAGAGCGATTCTCGCACCCAAAAATATAGACGTCCACGAAATCAACAATATTGTTTTGACCAAGATTCGAGACCAGGCAGTCCTTTACAAGTCAGTCGACACAGTTTTGGAACCAAATGAAGCGGTTAATTATCCATCTGAATTTTTAAATTCCATAGATCCTTCAGGGTTTCCACCACACGTGCTAAAACTAAAAATAGGCGTACCAATAATACTTTTAAGAAATATCAACCCACCAAAGCTTTGCAATGGCACGCGACTTGCCGTAAAAAAAACAATGGAAAACCTAATAGAGGCCACAATCTTGACAGGGCCTTATGAGGGTGAGGCTGTTCTTATTCCTCGCATTCCCATGATTCCAACGGATCTGCTTTTTCAATTTAAAAGATTGCAATTCCCAATTCGATTAGTATTTGCAATCACCATTAACAAAGCTCAAGGTCAATCATTAGAAAAATGTGGTATAGATCTTAATACTGATTGTTTTTCCCATGGACAATTGTACGTTGCATGTTCGAGGGTCGGTAAACCTGACAATGTATTTATATGCAGCGACAATTGGACAGTGAAGAATGTTGTATATTCGCAAGTTTTACGCAGTTAATTTGTATTGTATCTATCTATCTATCTATCTATATAAAAACGAGTTGTGTGGATGCATGTTTGTTTGTTTGTAAAAAGAGCGTTTGCATATGACGTCATTATTAGTACATACGGCTTTGTATATGCACAGACAATGGGAAAGCCAAGAATGTTGTTTATTCGCAATTTTTACGTAGTTTGAAACACATATATAAATCTATCTATATTCACAGGTGGGACACAGGGACACAACTACAATGGCGCATAACTAATATGGCGCGTAACGACTTACGCGCGCGGGGGGGCTTGGGGGGGCGCGAAGCGCCCCACCAACTAGGTGTTGGGGTGGCGCGAAGCGCCACCCCAACATCTAGTATATATATATATATATATATATATATATATATATATATATATATATATATATATATATATATATATATATATATATATATATATATATATATATACATATATATATATATATATATATATATATATATATATATATATATATATATATATATATATATATATATATATATACAGACCGGGACACCGGGACACAAATGACGACCGGGACACCGGGACACAAGGAATATAAATGACGCCCGGGACACTCAAAGAGAAATCACAGACTGGGACACTAGGACACAAATGACGACCGGGACACAGGGAATATAATTGACGACTGGGACACAGGGACACAACTACAGCGGGGACGCCGGGGGGCACAGGGGGTTATATAAATGACGACGGCGACACAGGGAATGGTCGATTAGCAATCACCATCAACAAAGCTCAAGGGCAATCATTAGAATCATAAGGTATAGATCTGATTACGGATTGTTTTCCCATGGACCATTATATGTTGCATGTTCAAGAGTCGGTAAACCTGACAATCTATTTATATGCACAGACAATGGAACAGCGAAGAATGTTGTATATTCGCAAGTTTTACGTAGTTAAAAACATATATATATATATATATATATATATATATATATATATATATATATATATATATATATATATATATATATATATATATATATATATATATACAGGTGGGACATAGGGACACAACTACAATGGCGCGTAACTAATATGGCGCGTAACGACTTCTGCGCGCGGGGGGCTTGGGGGGGCGCGAAGCGCCCCCACCAACTAGGTGTTGGATTTGGGCGAAGCGCCACCCCAACAGCTAGTATATATATATATATATATATATATATATATATATATATATATATATATATATATATATATATATATATATATATATATATATATATATATATATATATATATATATATATATATATGTATATATATATATATATATATATATATATATATATATATATATATATATATATATATATATATATATATATATATATATATATATATATATGTTGCATGTTCTAGCTGTATATATATATATAGCTGTATATATATATATATATATATATATATATATATATATATATATATATATATATATATATATATATATATATATATATATATATATATATATATATATATATATATATATATATATATATATATATATATATATATATATATGTTGCATACTAGCTGTATATATATATATATATATATATATATATATATATATATATATATATATATATATATATATATATATATATATATATATATATATATATATATATATATACATTTATGTATTTATTCTTCTCGAATACAACTTTTCTCGAATTTTCGAGAAATTGGTAGTATAGGGTATACTCGAAAAAAAACAATCCAGATAGATCATAATACTGAGAAAATTCGTTAAGAGCCTTAATTCTTTTTTTTTATGACGTCATCTACTATGTTAGTACATCAAATAAGCATTATGGGATAGCAAAAATGTACCAGTTAGAAATGAAGAGCAAAGACACGCATGGTTAGGAGACATGCTAAACCGAGCTTGTGAGTGAGTCAAGAATGAAAATGAAGGACAAATACACCCACAGTTAGAAGACATGGAAGTCAAATATGAAAATGAAGGGCAAAGACAAACGTGGTCAAAAGACATGCAATACCGAATACGTGAGTGAAGCAATGATCAAATTGAACAGCAAGAATCAAAATGTAGCGATTTTACATGGATAACATGGATTTACATGGATTTTACATGGCTTAGGATTTTGACATGGATAAAGTCATCAATGCCTAACATACCTTTGTTAAAAACAAACAAAATACTAAGGTTTGGCGTAATATATTTCATAATCACGGAAGACAAGCGGAGATAAAATGAACCGAACAAATTGAAAATAATAGGGGTGGTGATTGGGTTTTGGATTTTGGCATGGATAAGTCGTCAATGCAACAATTTTTTCGCCTCGTGGGTATTGCCATGGTTTCAAGGCTAATACACAATCGAAGCTTTGTTTACAAAATTTCGTTTTCACTAGTACAGTTTTGGTTCTATCAGTGTGACAAGGAATTGAACTACAAAAATGGAATATCTATCAGTTACAATATTATAGAATCATAAATAACATCACCCTTCCTTGCCAAAGATGATTTTGAGCTAACAGCCGAATGTTGCTTAAAACTCCCCTATATGTCTCACAATTGGTCTCACAACCAGCCTATTTTTGCTTTCAGTGTGTACCTTACTACTGAAGTTGTCAACCCCTTTAAACTTTCAAACTGGTACATCTTACTCATGTAATTTGACCAGCTCATCAAGAGTTATCGACTGCTGTTGAAAAAAAATCTATCTCTCCTAGTTCAAAATTTGACTTTTTTGTTGTAGGCCAAGTTTCTAATGTCATCATTTAGAAAGGAACAAAGAATAAACTCTAGTTTCCTGAACAATGAGAGAACTTTTAAAGTTTAAGAGTCACATGTGATACCATTTCTCTACTGTAATCCCAAGTGCGAAAAACCATATGATAAACTCAGCTGAAATCATGAACAGAAATGGGTAGAAACGATAGATGGCAGCAATTTCGGACCCGTGGGAAAATGCCACTTTTTTGTTTCTGTAAATTTTTCTATTTATCACTCAAAGAAGATATATTGGCTGTGGGGCTAGGTAACTGCTGCATATATTTAATACTTATAGAAAAAAGTATTTCCTTGCGCCAGTAGGGATCGATCATGAGCACTTTCATTTAATACTTATAGATTTTAGTCCATCTTCAATTTGAAACTGGTGCCTGCCTGCTTGCCTGCTATAAGGGAGCTTTCCACTCGAAGCCAGAAACTTTGTTTGATGAAACGAAAGCTTGACTGCATAACTTCAGATAGTTCTCTCTGACATAGGCTATAAAACTCCATTTCACTTCACAAACTATAGACTCTGGCTCAAGGACAAGCCAAAAACCATCCTATTTGGCCCCAATCTGTGTATTGGTCCAATAAGAGAGGCACCCGCATGCTCCCGCTGTTTACTCAAGCCAAATTAACAAAACACTTGGAAAACTATAGGTTCTATCACTATATTAGCTCTATGATTATCTACCTTGTTTCTACTGCCCTAGCAATGACGCATGGACGGATAATAGATAAACATATCTATTAACAATTGAACTAAACTCCTTTTGATACAATCCTAATAAGGCGGGAACTAATGCAAGGTTTGCTTCTCACTCGATTGGAATATCTGTTTTGGCTTTTTCTATAATTAGCCATGGTCTACAATTCCATTTTAATTGAAAGAGGCAAGAGTTCTACGAAACTTTAAAAAATGCAAAGTCATATCCATCAATCCCGCCTAAGGTCCACACTTTCCGTAAAAACCACTGAGGTTAGACCCTTACCACTTTCTAGGAATAAGCTGAAATCGGGTTGCTAGGACCAAAAAAAAACAAGAGCTAAGATAATGACGAAGACCATACTGCCTTTCCATTATACAACAACAAAAGAGAAAATAATGAGGACTTTTTTCCCAAGACAGTGAACCAACAAAACCTAGACATTGATGTTCTCATGCATTTGGTTAAATTATGTAACAAATATTCCATGCACTTCCAGTTTCGAGATTCATATTACAAACAGGTAAGGGGCCTTCCTATGGGAGCACCTCTATCAGGCCTACTCGCAAATATTTTCGTCGAGAATCTTGAAAATTGGGCCCTAGATTCGTATTTTCTTAATCATGTGTTTTGGGGACGTTTCATGGACGACGTAATTTCAGTTTGAAATTATGGTGAAAGTGAACTTAAAGGTTTTCTAGAACATTTAAATACTTACGATAGAAACCTGCAATTCACTCTAGAGACCGAAAGAGATGGAAAAATACCTTTTTTAGATGTATTGATAATACGCAGTGTGAATAAACTTGATTTTACGGTTTACAGAAAACCTACGCATAACAATAGATACCTTCTCTTCAAATCTAACCATCCTCCACAGGTTAAAAGAGGTGTGGTAATATCTCTTGTGGATAGAGTACTTAATATCTGTTCAGAGCCGTATGTTAAAAAATAATTAAATTTTATTACAGACATACTTTTTGGCAACGGTACCCAATTTCTCTCATAAATACTGTTATTGCTCAAAGATTAAAGATACATTCTTCTGAAACCTTAAATCCCACACCAGTAAATGATTCGAATAAACCCACAAGCATGATTTACCTACCTTATATTCCAAAAATTACTTCAAAACTAAAAAAAGTTTGTTTAAAGAACAATCTACGTGTTGTATTCACAAGCAATTTAAGTATAATGAACCTTGTCAATTCTGGTAACGATAAAACCCCAATTACTCGTCTACGAGGGGTGTGTCAAATACCATGTAGTTGTGGAAATTATTACATTGGTCGAACCCACCAAAATTTAGGAACAAGATTACAGCAACACAAAGAAAGTATTGAAAAAGCATTAAAGTCTAAAAATAATTCCATATTTTTCGATTCAGCTTTAAGTAATCATATTTTTGAAAATCCAAACCATTATGTTCTATTTGACGAAACAATTCTAATTAGCAATGACCTAGGAATCAAACAAACTGTCCGCGAGGCAATCGAAATCAAAGGAAACTTAAATAATAATACATCCCTAAATAGAGACTTGGGTGAATACACACTCAACCCTATGTACACAAAATTAATTATAGAAAATAATCTAATTCAAAATAAAACAAAAATAGGAACGAACAATAACAAGCCCAATCTTAAAAGAACTATCAGATTAGCTGCAGAGAAAGCAAATATCGCAATAAGAAATCATTCCAATTTTTAATAAATACAGTTAGTGAAATGAATGAACCTTTTTATCTTGTAAAATGTTAGCTTTTATCAGACAGTCTTGGCTGAACTTTTCGTTAAGAAGTAATGATGCCAAGGCTATTTTAAAAAAAATGGATTTTTAACTGAGAACTTTTATTGTAAGTGTTTATTGTTTTTATTTTTTCTTTGCTGAAGACGGCCTTTAGATATAGGGCCGAAATATTCAAATAGGTTTTGTTGGTTCACTGTCTTGGGAAAAAAGTCCTCATTATTCTCTCTTTTGTTGTTGTAAGAGCTAAGAGCTCATATGGCACTTGTGACGAGGCCGGAAGACCCAAGAGCTTATATGGTATGAGCTCTAGCAATATTATAAGAATCAATAGATTGATTTAAAAAGAAAATCAAAGGCTTAATGCCGGTAGGGATTTAAAATATAAGCTATGAGTCACGAGGTCCTTCTAAATATCAAAATTCATTAAGATCTGATCACCACTCGTAAGTTATAAATAGCCTACCTAATTTTTTCTAATTTTTCCTCTCCCTTCAGCTCCCCAGATGGTCAAATCGGGAAAAACGACTTTATCAAGTCAATTTGTGCAGCTCCCTGAAACGCCTACCAATTTTCATCGTCCTATCATATCCAGAAGCACCAAACTCGCCAAAGCACTGAACCCCACCCCCTAACTCGTATCTACGACATTTGCTTATTCTACTCACCAAGTTTCATCCCAATCTCTCCAGTCTAAGCGTTTTCCAAGATTTCAGGTTTCCCCCTCTAACTCCACTCAATGTCAACAGATCTGTTGAGGATTTGAAATCAGAGCTCTGAGAAGTGAGTTCCTTCTAAATATCAAATTTCGCTAAGATCTGGTCAACCGTTCTTAAGTTAAAAATACCTCAATTTTTCGAATTTTTACAAATTAACCCCCCCCCCCTGCTCCCCAAAGAGAAAGGATCCGTTCCAATTATTTCAAACACGTATCTATAACTTGTGCTTATTCTTCCCATCAATTTTCATCCCAGTCTCTGCACTCTAAGCATTTTCCAAGATTTCCGGTTTTCAATATTTCTGTTTCCCCCCTCCAGTCCCCTATGTCCAAATTAAAAACGGGGCATCTGCGACATAAGATCCTTCTATATATGAAGTTTGATTAAGAACCGATCACCCATTCGTAAGATAAAGATATCTCAATTTTCACGTTTTTCAAGAATTCCGGTTCCCCCCTCCAACTCCTCCAAATGTCACCGGATCTGGTCAAGATTTAAAATGAGAGCTCTAAAGCACAAAATCCTTCAAAATCTCTTACTCGTTCGTAAGTTACAAATCCCTCATTTTTCTAATTTTTCCGTATTACTCCCCCTCCCCCAACTCCACCAAAGAGAGTGAATACGGTCCTGTTATGTCAGTCACTTATCTTGGACTTGTGCTTATTCTACCCACCAAGTTTCAACCTGATCTTTCCGCTTTAAGCGTTTTCCAAGATTTCCGGTCCCCTCCCCCAATGACACTGGATCCGGTCGAGATTTAAAATAAGAGATTTGAGTTACGAGGTCCTTCTAAATATGAAATTTCATTAAGATTCCAATACTCCTTCGTAAGTTAAAAATACTTCATTTTTTCTAATTTTTTTCCAGAATTAACCCTCCCCCCCCCCCAACTCCCCCAAAGAGAGCGGATCCGTTCCAGGTATGTCAGTCACGTATCTAAAACTTCTGCTTATTTTTCCCACCAAGTTTCATCCCGATCCCTCCACTCTAAGCGTTTTCCAAGGTTTTAGCCCCCCACCAACTCCCCCCAATGTCAACAGATCCGGTCGGGATTTAAGCTCTGAGACACGATATCCTTCCAAAGATAAAATTTCATTAATATCCGATCACCTGTTCGTAAGTTGAAAATAAAAACTACAAACAACCTTTTTTTTTTTAAGGAAAACCAAAACAATTGACCCCCTCCCCCTGCTCAAAAAAAGAAAACCAAATATATTTAAGCAACTCCAACAAAATCCAGGCAATAAGAGTCTAGCCGAATACAGGTTAGATTTTAATTACTTTTAGTTTTAATGACGATTACCTTTTCCTCTTCACTTGATCAGTTGCAATCCCTTTTTCTTGTTTTTAGGCGTTTCTGTATTTTTTTTCAGGTTTTTATCGGCATTGAACATGCCTCGTTTGACGCGTATTTTTTATTAAAAAAAAATTAGCTTCCATTTTTTATTTATCTTTGCTTCTCCTTTTACGGTGGCCGGTGTTAACCCCCTGGAAAATACCCGATTCCCTGTAGAAAATAAGACCATCAGAAAATAACCCCCAAAAAATATTCCTCCACGGATTCCCCCCGGAAAATTTACCTTCTCACGCAAAAGACTAGCACTTCCAATTTCTGATCCAATGGGCAAACTCAGAAGCTTCTGTGACCTTGAGGTGGAGGTGAGGATGAGGAAGGGACAGTCCTCCTCCTCTACGGAATACATTCTGCTCATTTTGGGATTTAGTGTTATTTTTTTACTTTCATAATAGACCAGAAATATTCCCAGATATCGTAAAGGAGTATATATCAATTTCACATTTTTGATTAGTTTTTAAAGTTTCTTTTGTCCCCTCCCCCACTAAAAAACCTGCTGGAAAACACTGTTTTGTTGTATTTTTGCCGGGAAACTTTTCCACCGAGAATAGGATTACCAACAAGATTTTAAAAACAGTCAGAAATTAAAGTATTTTTCAAATGAAAGTGCACTGAGAAAAATTTTTCACCCCAGATCATCTGGAAGAAATTTTCTGCTGGAATAGAATTCAAGGAAAATTTCCCTTGAAAGGGGGAGAACATTTTTACGTGAAAACTACTTTCCACGGTAGTATTTTTCCATGGGTGAAAGAATGTTTTATGGAGGGGGGAGCTGGATTTCTCGGCGCTATTGAAAGCGATCAGAAATTAAATTACAAGAATTTCTTTTAGCTGAAAGTAAGGAGCAACATCAAAACTTAAACGAACAGAAATTATTACGTATATTAAAAGGGTTTCCTCCTCCTCAAGGCCTTGCTCTTTACGCTAAAGTTTTGACTTTGTGTCCCAATTCTCTAAAAACGACTTATGAAGCACAATGGCTGTTTAATAAGAATAATAAGTTGTTGGTTTTAACTTGCAATTAAATAAAAAAAACAAGTTTTTTTAACTGAAAGTAAGGAGCGACATTAAAACTTAAAACGAACAGAAATTACTTCGTATATGAAAGAGGCTGCTTCCTCATCAACGCCCCGCTCTTTACGCTAAAGTTTGACTCTGTCTCTCAATTCTTCTTTTTAAAACAGTAAAAAACTTTAGCGTAAAGAGCGGGGCGTTGATGAGGAAGCAGCCTCTTTCATATACGAAGTAATTTCTGTTCGTTTTAAGTTTTAATGTCGCTCCTTACTTTCAGTTAAAAAAACTTGTTTTTTTTTATATAATTTCTGAACGTTTTTGAATCAATGCATGTTTTGATTTTGGCTCTCCGCAGAGGAATAATTAAAACGAAATTTGCATTTTTTTTTTTGGCTAAATGGCTTTCTCATAATTTTGATCGAATGATTTTGTGAAAAAAAGAGCGGGGGAGGAAGCCTAAATGCCCTCCGATTTTTTGGTCAATTAAAAAGGCAACTAGAACTTTTAATTTTTTACGAATATTTTTATTAGTAAAAGATTTACGTAACTTATAAATTAGCTTACGAAAAGAACTTTTGTATTCTCATATTTTTATTACATATATGAGGGGGTTCGCCCCCTTGTCAGATCCTCGCTCTTTACACTAAAGCTTAAATTTTGTCCCAATTCATTAAGAATGACCCCAGAATCACAAAAGCCGTAGAATAAATAGTTGAAATTACTAAAAATACTTTAACGTAAAGAGCGAGGTATTAGGAGGAGGTGAGCCCCTCAAATGGGTAATAATTTCTGTTTGTTTTAAGTTTTAATGCTGTTCCTTACTTCCAGCTGAAAGAACTTTTTCATATTTATTTTTTCATTGTGTTTTTAAATAATGCTAGTAAATCCTGCGCTCCCTTCATGGAGATTTTCTTCCCCCATGACAAATTATCGATGGACAGTTCCCCCAGCATATCCCTCTCTTCTCAACCCCTCTCCCAACCAAAAAAATCCTCCTGAAAACGCCTGTACACTTCCCAATAACCATTACTATATGTAAGCATTGGTCAAAGTTTGTAACTTGTTGCCCCTCCCATGGGGACTGTGGGGGAGTAATTCGTCCCCAAAGACATAGTTATAAGGTTTTTCGACTACGCTGAATAAAATGGCTATCTCAGAATTTTGATCTGTTGACTTTGGTAAAATAATTAGCGTGGGAGGGGGCCTAGATGCCCTCCAATTTTTTTGGTCACTTAAAAAGGGCACTAGAACTTTTCATTTTCGTTAGAATGAGCCCTCTTGCAACATTCTAGGACAACTGGGTCGATACGATCACCCCTGGGAAAAAAAAAACAAAAAAACAAAAAAACAAATAAACACGCATCCGTGATCTGCCTTCTGGCAAAAAATACAAAATTCCACATTTTTGTAGATAGGAGCTTGAAACTTCTACAGTAGGGTTCTCTGATACGCTGAATCTGATGGTGTGATTTTCGTTAAGATTCTATGACTTCTAGGGGGCGTTTTCCCTATTTTCTAAAATAACGCAAATTTTCTCAGGCTCGTAACTTTTGATGGGTAAGACTAAACTTGATGAAACTTATATATTTAAAATCAGCATTAAAATGCAATTCTTTTGATGTAGGTATTGGTATCAAAATTCCATTTTATAGAGTTTTGGTTACTATTGAGCCGGGTCGCTCCTTACTACAGTTCGTTACCACGAACTGTTTGATCACCTGTTATGAAGGAGCGTCGATGGATGCAGATAGGAGAGAGAGGATGGTGTCTGAAATCACCTCGAGGGAGGCGGATTTTCTGGGATGATCTGATTAACAAACGGAAAATAAAATTATTGAAAATCAGTTTTTTCAACTTAAAGTACAGAACAACATTTAAAAAGACAAAAATTAGTCCACGTATGAGCGGGCTGCACACTCCTACATCCCTTACGCATCAAACTAACATCTCTATTGCTTTGACAAAAGCTTTTTATTCTAATTAAATGGCCCTAATATTTGTGAAGTCTTTCTTACAAAATTGAAAAAGAAGTCAAACTTTAGCGTAAAGGGAGAGGGGCTCAAGAGGTGGAAGCCCCCTCACATATGGAAAAAGTTTGTTTATTTAAAGTTTCAACATAGATCCTTAATTTTAGTTAAAGAAAACTTGTTTTTTCTATTTATTTCCATAATAAGGTTAATGTATTGAAATAAACGACACATCATTCGCACAAAGGTTCTGATTAACTGATAATTCTTTTGGGTTTGTTTTGTTTTGGTGGGGGTTTTCGGGCTGAAAAAATTTCTTCCTGGCTAATTTATCTACTATGGGTTGTCTCCCCATAATAGTACAGCATTTGCAGACATGAATATATAATGTGTAAAAGGTAATAGGCTTGAGAATATTTGTGCAGGATTTCGATTCTTGTTGATAGAAGAGCATCGTCAAGTACAGAAAACTATGCCGTGACAAAGAATGGGTCCAGGATTGTGCAAAGCGTCCATTCATACTGGATGTCCCAGTGACTTCTTCATGTTCAGTTCTAAGCCGGTTTAAGTGCCTCGGTGTAGACATGGGAGGATTTGCTGGTCCCCACCCTGCACTGGTGTCCGGGACAATTTTCCTAAGGCCAAAATAATTTCAATGATTTAAAGAACATGAAAATTAGAACTTGAAATGTTTGGACGTTAAAAAGTAACTATCGCATCGACATTTTGACAGACAAATTCATGCAATTCGAACTGAACTTATTAAGAGTTTCAGAAACTCATATCTTCGGGATAGGAAGCATGGCATTAGGTGATATAGAATTTTTTTCATCACGGCAGGAAGGATGGGGTACGTGGTTCAAACAGTCCCGAAGATCCTTGATACCGGGCAAGGTGGAAATACCTGATTTCTACCACAAGTACAAATTACAATATATATATATATATATATATATATATATATATATATATATATATATATATATATATATATATATATATATATATATATATATATATATATATATATATATATTGTAATTGGGTTGTGTTGGGGGCCAAGACATCTCTTTTTTAATAAATGACACCTGTGATTTTTAAGTGAAGAGGCAAGATCAGCCGTGTTGAACTTTTCTCTAGCAAGTACCAGGGCTAATCCTGGCTTAGGCAACCAGGTTTCAGTTGAAGATATAGTTTATAATTCAAGGTCTCTGTCTCGTTTTTGTTCCTTAGCCTAGAATGTCCCATCCTTGTAATGGTTGCTACAGAAAATGTGGAACTGGGTCATTCCAGTGTTCTAAGTGCAATGCATGGTTGCACCCAGCTTGTGCTGGCATCACAAAAAGTAGTCGCCTAAAAAACCCTAAATGGTTATGCATACAGTGCCGATCAACAATGGTCGTAAATGACGAGATAATTACCAACGATAATCAACCTGAAGTGATCCAACCACCCGAGGTTAAAAAGTCCCACCTTATTTCTAGTGAAGAAAATTCAACTAATTCCAATGATAATCAACTGGAAGTGATCGTTCCAATTGGTATTGTTAATTCCCCATCTATACCTCGTGTTTCGAATAATGATAAAATAGTTCCCCTGGATCGATTGATTCTGCAAAAATTACCACCTACCATCAACCCCAAATGACCCCACAAATTTCTTGCTCCAGTAAAGACGAATTGACGTGCAATGCAAAAAAGGCTAGTGTGTTTGAGCCCCATACCTGTGAAGATTGCCTAAAAAAAGATGCAGAAATCGTCAATCTCAAGAAACGGATTATTAATCTCGAATTTCCTTATGATAGCTTGTCTGATCTATACGAGCGCCAAAATAGTGATCTCTTCATGGACAAAGAAATCAAATTGTTAAAAGTCGGTTTTCAGCTCGCAATTTTTGAGGCTATACATACTTCAAATTCCCCCACATCGCCCAGAATTCATCATTTAGCTGATACTTCCGCAAATATTCATTACAAAATTTTATGGTTCATCAAGCAAGTGCTAGTGTACTTCCTTCGTCAGAATTATTCGCGCAATACTCGCTACAGAAGAAGTAGTTCTACTGGTAGTGATCATAGTGGTAGCTGCTGTAGTAGCGTGCAAATCTTTACTTTTTGGTCAACTGAGTATTGTCCTTATCCTGTCCTTAAAGTTCCCAATTGATATACACAGTCACTCCTCAGTAAAGAAATTTTGAAAACCTGCTTGCACATGATATTTTTTTATTTAGTGCAACACTCCCCTCAACATTTTCTGAAAGGCTCACCTGAATACCCTTTTCCTTTTTTGGAAAGTAAAGGTCAAGCATACACTCTTTTCTCAATAACATATACTATATACAAATGGACGAATTCCATAAATTACAGTCCATGCCCTTTAAGCAGTGGGGGTGGGTTTGACATCCTCAAAGACCCAGTTATTGGACCTTTAAACCATACTGGACAAAATGAATCTCAAAATTTGCATTAGATATGCTTGGGAAATTTATGGGCATGTATGGGGGCTGGTTGCCCTCCAATCATGTTTGACTCTTTAAAATAGAACTAGAACTTTCAATATCCAATCGAATCAGCTCTTTTTGAAGTTTTTACGACAACTCCTTCTCTACGAAGGGCCTTGGTGAAAAGAAAATAATATAACAAATAATGCATTATGCCCACATAGCTCTTTACTTAGGCAGGGCTATTGCACATTCCATTTTGGGGGGCTTAATGACGACTCTAGGTTTGAAATTTAAATAACTGTTGTGTTCGATTGGTGTTGCAGTCACATGACCTCTTGATGGAGCGTTTCCCAACAGTTGTGACATGTTGCATTTACTTTTGATTTCCGCCTTACTGTTATTATCGTATAGAATATCAATAGACAGAAGTATACTTCCAAGGAAGATACTTTTGTTAACTACTGCTAAAACAAAATATTAATAATCTGTATAAATTTTACTGATTTCTCAAATTTGTTGACTTTCTTCTAATCCTTTTTGGCTATAAGACAAGCTATTCCAAAATACTAAAGTTCAAGTAAAATTTGCAATAAAAAAAAAACTTAGGCTAACTGATAAGATAGCCATGGTAACATAGATAAAATGAAAGTGACAGATATGTTTGGTTAAATTGTTTTTTATGGTACATTAGACTAATAAATACTTTTGAACTAAAAAAAAAAATTGTTTAGATGTACTTAATCAAGAACATAAGCCCATCCCAGTGGCACGCTGAGTTGACTACAGGTTAAAAAAATTTGCTTCTACTAATTACTGGCAAATTTTTTAAGTGATTTATCTCTTTTGCTGACTTTCTTCTTGTCCTTCCGGCAAGCTTGTTACTTGGAACTGTAAATAATAATAATAATAATAATAAAACAACTAAAACCTCGATTCGACGCCCTATGCACCAGCAACGGCTCTGGATGATTTTGATCCTTGATATATATGTATACACTAGCAGATGGGGTGGTGCTTCGCGCCACCCCAACACCTAGTTGGTGGGGGCACTTCGCCCCCCCCCCAAACTCCCCCGCGCGCGTAAGTTGTTACGCGCCATATTAGTTACGCGCCATTGTAGTTGTGTCCCTTTGTCCCACCTGTGAATATAGATAAAAGAGAAAATATTTCTCTTTTCGTTATAAATATATATATGTTTTTAACTACGTAAAACTTGCGAATGTACAACATTCTTCGATGTCCCATTGTCTGTGCATATAAACAGATTGTCAGGTTTACCGACTCTTGAACATGCAACGTGAAATTGTCCATGGGAAAAACAATCCGTATTCAGATCTATACCTCATTATTCTTATGATTGCCCTTGAGCTTTGTTGATGGTGATTGCTAATCGAACATTCCCTGTGTCCCCGTCGTCATTTATATATCCCAATGTGCCCCCGGTCCCCCTTGTAGTTTTGTCCCTGTGTCCCGGTCGTCATTTATATTCCCAGTATCCCGGTCGTCATTTGTGTCCCAGTGTCTTTTGTATTAATGCGAAAGCCAAGGTTCGAACCTGGAACCTCTCGGACCTAGAACCTGGAACATAACGCTTTACCAACTCAGCAACTTCGGCTTGAATACATTCGTTTTGAGCAGCTTCCTCGGCTGTTGCCATTGTAGGTTCTTCAGTCATTTTACAATTAGAAATTTCTCTTTCAACGATCTTCTTACAATTAAAAATTTGTCTTTGAACGATTTTCTTTAATACCTGTGTCCTGGTCGTCATTTATATTCCCTGTGTCCCGGTCGTCATTTGTGTCCCGGTATCCCAGTCTGTGATTTCTCTTTGAGTGTCCCGGTCGTCTTTTATATTCCCTTTGTCCCGGTCGTCATTTGTGTCCCGGTCTGTAATTTCTCTTTGAGTGTTTTTTCTTTTTAGTCTTTTTTAGTTTTTTACCTTTTTGTTTTTTTCAGTTTTCTTTTTCTTCTTTATTTTTCAGCGTCACTATGAAATACATATCGCGGAACCTTTGTTTTTTTAACTAAAATCTGGTAGGCATTGATGATCTTATCCAAGTCAAAATCCCAAACCCAATCATCATCGCTATCATTTTCAGTTTATATATGTTTTGACTTTCGCTGTCCAGGTGGATTTTCATCTAACTGCGCTGTTTTGCGTTCTTGAGCCGCAAGCCTGTTTTCTTGCTGATCTTGTGATTCCTCGGCAGCTTTATTTTCTTACTTTCTCTATCAGCCGCAAGCCTGTTTTCTTGCTGTTCTTGTGATTCCTCGGCACGCTTTCTTTTCTTACTTTCTCTATCAGCCGCAAGTTTTTTGGCATAGACTCTTTGAGCAGCTTCCTCGGCTGTTGCCATTGTAGGTTCTTCAGTCATTTTACAATTAAACATTTTTCCATCCACGATCTTCTTACAATTAAAAATTTGTCTTTGAACCATTTTCTTAAATACTTTTAATGACGTCATCGTCATAACAAACATGACGACAACTAACTTCATGACGACATGATGACATGACGTCACTCGACAGACATAACCCACAGACAACTTATTTTTATATATATATATATATATATATATATATATATATATATATATATATATATATATATATATATATATATATATATATATATATATATATATATATATATATATACATATATACAAATATATATATATATATATATATATATATATATATATATATATATATATATATACTAGCTGTTGGGGTGGCGCTTCGCGCCACCCCAACACCTAGTTGGTGGGGTGCTTCGCGCCCCCCCAAGCCCCCCCCGCGCGCGTAAGTCGTTACGCGCCATATTAGTTTTTTCGTAGTTTTTACCTTTTTTAGTTTTTTTCTTCTTTTGTATTAATGCTAAAGCCAAGGTTCAAACCTGGAGCCTCTCGGACCTAGAACCTGAAACATAACGCTTTACCAACTCAGCTACTTCGGCTTGAATACATTCGTTTTGAGCAGCTTCCTTGGGTGTTGCCATTGTAGGTTCTTCAGTCATTTTACAATTAGAAATTTCTCTTTCAACGGTCTTCTTACAATTAAAAATTTGTCTTTGAACGATATTCTTAAATACCTGTGTCCTGGTCGTCATTTATATTCCCTGCGTCCCGGTCGTCATTTGTGTCCCGGTATCCCAGTCTGTAATTTCTCTTTGAGTGTCCCGGTCGTTATTTATATTCCCTCTGTCCCGGTCGTCATTTGTGTCCCGGTCTGTAATTTCTCTTTGAGTGTTTTTTCTTTTTAGTATTTTTTAGTTTTTTACATTTTTTCTTTTTTCAGTTTTCTTTTTCTTCTTTATTTTTCAGCTTCATTATGAAATACATATCGCCGAACCTTTGTTTTATTAACTAAGATCTGGTAGGCATTGATGACCTTATCCAAGTCAAAATCCCAAACCCAATCATCATCGCTATCATTTTCAGTTTTGATATGTTTTGACTCTCGCTGTCCAGGTGGATCTTCATCTAACTGCGCGGTTTTGCGTTCTTTAGCCTCAAGTCTGTTTCCTTGCTGTTCTTTTGATTCCTCGGCACGCTTTCTTTTCTGACTTTCTCTATCATCAGCAAGTTTTTTGGCATAGACTCTTTGAGCATCTTCATCGGCTTTTGCCATTGTAAGTTCATCAGTCATTTTAAACTTAAACATTAATAGATTTCTACGTGAACATATATGTCTTAAATATATTTAATGACGTCACCGTCATAGCAAAAATGACGACAACTAATTTCATGACGTCAGTCAACACAGAAACATGACGTCACCTGATCCACAGACAGACACACAGACAGACAACTTATTTATATATATATATATATATATATATATATATATATATATATATATATATATATATATATATATATATATATACATATTTATATGTCGAGTGCCGAGGCCCGACACTCGGCAGGCTTCTATATATGTCAATCTCTTTTCCTGTTTTTTCCCTAGTAATGACATTCGCCCTAATTATGTTGTTACATTATTCAGTAATAATAAGGCGGGTCCCATTACGTATCTAATCTTCTAATCCTTTTTGGCTATAAGACAAGCTATTCCAAAATACTAAAGTTCAAGTAAAATTTGCAATAAAAAAAAAACTTAGGCTAACTGATAAGATAGCCATGGTAACATAGATAAAATGAAAGTGACACATATGTTTGGTTACATTGTTTTTTATAGTACATTAGATTAGAAAATACTTTTGAACTAAAAAAAAAAACATTGTTTAGATGTACTTAATCAAGAACATAAGCCCATCCCAGTGGCACGATGTGTTGACTACAGGTTAAAAAAATTTGCTTCTACTAATTACTGGCAAATTTTTTAAGTGATTTATCTCTTTTGCTGACTTTCTTCTTGTCCTTCCGGCAAGCTTGTTACTTGGAACTGTAAATAATAATAATAAAAAAAAACAACTGAAACGTCGATTCGACGCCCTACGCACCAGCAACGGCTCTGGATGATTTTGATCCTTGATATATATGTATATACTAGCTGTTGGGGTGGTGCTTCGCGCCACCCCAACACCTAGTTGGTGGGGGCACTTCGCCCCCCCCCCAAGCTCCCCCGCGCGCATAAGTCGTTACGCGCCATATTAGTTACGCGCCATTGTAATTGTGTCCCTTTGTCCCACCTGTGAATATAAATAAAAGAGAAAATATTTTTCTTTTCGTTATAAATATATATATGTTTTTAACTACGTAAAACTTGCGAATATACAACATTCTTCGATGTCCCATTGTCTGTGCATATAAACAGATTGTCAGGTTTACCGACTCTTGAACATGCATCATAAATTTGTCCATGGGAAAAACAAACCGTATTCAGATCTTATACGTCATTATTCTAATGATTGCCCTTGAGCTTTGTTGATGGTGATTGCTAATCGAACATTCCCTGTGTCCCCGTCGTCATTTATATATCCCCCTGTGCCCCCGGTCCCCCTTGTAGTTGTGTCCCTGTGTCCCGGTCGTCATTTATATTCCCAGTATCCCGGTCGTCATTTGTGTCCCAGTGTCCCAGTCTGTAATTCCTCTTTGAGTGTCCCGGTCGTCATTTATATTCCCTGTGTCCCAGCTTTTAGTTTTCTTTTTCTCCTTTATTTTTCAGTTTTTTTCCTTTTTTTAGTTTTTTTTCTTTTTAGTTTTTTTTGTAGTTTTACCTTTTTTAGTTTTTTTTATTTTTTTTTATTTTTTAGTTTTTAGTTTTTCACCTTTTTTTAGTTTTTTTCAGTTTTTTAGCGTTTTTAGTTTTTTTAGTATTTTCTTTTTAGTTTTTTTGTAGTTTTTACCTTTTTTAGTTGTTTTTCTTCTTTTGTATTAATGCTAAAGCCAAGGTTCGAACCTGGAACCTCTCGGACCTAGAACCTGGAACATAACGCTTTACCAACTCAGCAACTTCGGCTTGAATACATTCGTTTTAAGCAGCTTCCTCGGTTGTTGCCATTGTAGGTTATTCAGTCATTTTACAATTAGAAATATCTCTTTCAACGATCTTCTTACAATTAAAAATTTGTCTTTGAACGATTTAATTAAATACCTGTGTCCTGGTCGTCATTTATATTCCCTGTGTCCCGGTCGTCATTTATGTCCCGGTATCCCAGTTTGTAATTTCTCTTTGAGTGTCCCGGTCGTCATTTATATTCCCTTTGTCCCGGTCGTCATTTGTGTCCCGGTATGTAATTTCTCTTTGAGTGTTTTTTCTTTTTAGTCTTTTTTAGTTTTTACCTTTTTTCTTTTTTCAGTTTTCTTTTTCTTCTTTATTTTTCAGCGTCACTATGAAATACATATCGCCAAACCTTTGTTTTTTTAACTAAAATCTGGTAGGCATTGATGACCTTATCCAATTCAAAATCCCAAACCCAATCATCATCGCTATCATTTTCAGTTTTGATATGTTTTGACCCTTGCTGTCCAGGTGGATTTTCATCTAACTGCGCGGTTTTGCGTTCTTTAGCCGCAAGCCTGTTTTCTTGCTGATCTTGTGATTCCTCGGCACGCTTTATTTTCTTACTTTCTCTATCAGCCGCAAGCCTGTTTTCTTGCTGTTCTTGTGATTCCTCGGCACGCTTTCTTTTCTTACTTTCTCTATCAGCCGCAAGTTTTTTGGCATAGACTCTTTGAGCAGCTTCCTCGGCTGTTGCCATTGTAGATTCTTCAGTCATTTTACAATTAAACATTTTTCCGTCCACGATCTTCTTACAATTAAAAATTTGTCTTTGAACGATTTTCTTAAATACTTTTAATTACATCATCGTCATAACAAACATGACGACAACTAACTTCATGACGACATGATGACATGACGTCACTCGACAGACATAACCCACAGACAACTTATTTTTATATATATATAGGCCTATATATATATATATATATATATATATATATATATATATATATATATATATATATATATATATATATATATATATATATATATATATATATATATATATATCTATATATATAAAAATAAGTTGTCTGTCTGTCTGTGGGTCTGTGGATCTGTGGATCAGGTGACGTCATGTTTCGGCTGACGTCATGAAATTAGTTGCCGTCATTTTTGTTATGACGATGCTTAGTATATTGTAAAACACATTAATTTGGTTAATAATATACCATTTAAAACACCAAAATGAACATGCTGGAGTAGTCACTCGGTGAGAGAGGGTGTCAGAACGGAGAATGAAGGTCCCAGGTTCAAATCCTGGTTAGGCTAAAAAAGGTAAAAAACTAAAAACTAAAAAAAAAACTGAAAAAACTAAAAAAAGGCAAAAACTACAAAAAAACTAAAAACTAATAAAAAAATAAAAAAGCCGAAAAACTAAAAAAACTAAAGAAACTAAAAAAAGGAAAAACTTAAAAAACTAAAAACTAAAAAAAACTAAAAAAAAGGAAAAATGAAAAATAGAAGAGAAAAAGAATACTAATAAAATTAAAAATAAAAATAAAAAAAAATAAAAAAGATAAAAAGCTAAAAAAAGGTAAAAACCAATAAAAAACTAAAAAGAAAAAAAGGTAAAAAACTAAAAAAAAAAATCATCTAAAAAACTAAAAAAAACTAAAAAATGTAAAAACTAAAAGAACTAAAAAAGTAAAAAAAAACTAAAAAAAGGAAAAAACTGAAAAATAAGCGGGATATAAAACAGGGGGATGTAAATGACGACCGGGACATCGGGACATAAGGAATATAAATGAATCAGAAAATACAACTCATGTTTCCAAATGACGTCGTTTGGAGCCCAAATTGAAAATCCAGATCAATTTATGTCTACTTTCAAAGTAAAAGGGCAAATTTATCATAGAGCAGGGTCTCTTCTACCATTCTCAGGCGAGAATCATAAATTTTTACAATTGCACTTCATCAGTGATAGAAATTCTGAATTGAATGCACGTTGCGAAATTTCTCCTAACATTGAAAGGACAATCGTTTCCCAATTACAACATCTTTTCCACGAAAATAATAATTTAGTGCGTCTGTTCAAAACAGCCATCGATTTGATGCCTACTTATACGCATAAAATTGTTATTTCCGCTGACAAAACGCCTCCTGGCCAACATGTGCGTAGATACAATGCTCCAACTATCGACGAAGTGGCCATCGTTATGGTCGGTGATCAGTTTTTACCTCGAGATATTATTCTCAGGGTTTCCACCACACGTGCTACAACTAAAAATAGGCCTACCAATAATACTTTTAAGAAATATAAACCCACCAAAGCTTTGCTATGGCACTCAACCTGCCGTAAAAAAAACAATGGAAAACCTAATAGAGGCCACAATCTTGACAGGGCCTTTTGAGGGTGAGGCTGTTCTTATTCCTCGCATTCCCAAGATTCCAACGGATCTGCCTTTTCAATTTAAAAGAATGCAATTCCCAATTCGATTAGCATTTGCAATCACCATTAACAAAGCTCAAGGTCAATCATTAGAAAAATGTGGTATAGATCTTAATACTGATTGTTTTTCCCATTGACAATTGTACGTTGCATGTTCGAGGGTCGGTAAACCTGACAATCTATTTATATGCAGCGACAATTGGACAGCGAAGAATGTTGTATATTCGCAAGTTTTACGCAGTTAATTTGTATTTTATCTATCTATCTATCTATCTATCTATATAAAAACGAGTTGTATGTATGCATGTTTGTTTGTTTGTAAAAAGAGCGTTTGCATATGATGTCATTATTAGTACATACGGCTTTGTATATGCAGAGACAATGGGAAAGCCAAGAATGTTGTATATTCGCAATTTTTACGTAGTTTAACTCCTGCAGACGAAATGAATGCTTGCCTAAAAAATTCTAATTTATAGGCACACGTAAAAATATTAAAATTAACTACAAATATGCGTGTCCGATTGCAAACCGATGACTCTGGTCAAACAGTAGACTCAATTTCAGGACGTATACAACTACCTGCTGATTTCTGTAATTTAGTGACGTCCAAAAATGAATTGATTGAAAAAGTATTTCCGAATATTCTAAAAAATTATAAAAATAATAAATGGCTAAGTGAAAGAGCGATTCTCGCACCCAAAAATATAGACGTCCACGAAATCAACAATATTGTTTTGAACAAGATTCGAGACCAGGCAGTCCTTTACAAGTCAGTCGACACAGTTTTGGAACCAAATGAAGCGGTTAATTATCCATCTGAATTTTTAAATTCCATAGATCCTTCAGGGTTTCCACCACACGTGCTACAACTAAAAATAGGCGTACCAATAATACTTTTAAGAAATATCAACCCACCAAAGCTTTGCAATGGCACGCGACTTGCCGTAAAAAAAAACAATAGAAAACCTAATAGAGGCCACAATCTTGACAGGGCCTTATGAGGGTGAGGCTGTTCTTATTCCTCGCATTCCCATGATTCCAACGGATCTGCTTTTTCAATTTAAAAGATTGCAATTCCCAATTCGATTAGTATTTGCAATCACCATTAACAAAGCTCAAGGTCAATCATTAGAAAAATGTGGTATAGATCTTAATCCTGATTGTTTTTCCCATGGACAATTGTACGTTGCATGTTCGAGGGTCGGTAAACCTGACAATGTATTTATATGCAGCGACAATTGGACAGCGAAGAATGTTGTTTATTCGCAAGTTTTACGCAGTTAATTTGTATTGTATCTATCTATATAAAAACGAGTTATGTGGATGCATGTTTGTTTGTTTGTAAAAAGAGCGTTTGTATATGACGTCATTATTAGTACATACGGCTTTGCATATGCACAGACAATGGGAAAGCCAAGAATGTTGTTTATTCGCAATTTTTGCGTAGTTTGAAACACATATATAAATCTATCTATATTCACAGGTGGGACACAGGGACACAACTACAATGGCGCATAACTAATATGGCGCGTAACGACTTACGCGCGCGGGGGGGCTTGGGGGGGCGCGAAGCGCCCCACCAACTAGGTGTTGGGGTGGCGCGAAGCGCCACCCCAACACCTAGTATATATATATATATATATATATATATATATATATATATACTAGCTGTTGGGGTGGCGCTTCGCGCCACCCCAACACCTAGTTGGTGGGGCGCTTCGCCATATTAGTTACGCGCCATTGTAGTTGTGTCCCTGTGTCCCACCTGTGAATATAGATAGATTTAAATATGTGTTTCAAACTACGTAAAAATTGCGAATATACAACATTCTTGGCTTTCCCACTACTGGGAGCTTTCCGTTTCCAATTGCAAGCAATTGATCTGAAAATGTTTGACCAGAGTCATCGTTTTGCAATCGGACACGCATATTTGTAGTTAATTTTAATATTTTTACGTGTGCCCATAAATTAGAATTTTTCAGGCAAGCATTCATTTCGTTTGCAGGAGATAAACTACGTAAAAATTGCGAATATACAACATCCTTGGCTTTCCCATTGTCTCTGCATATACAAAGCCGTATGTACTAATAATGACGTCATATGCAAACGCTCTTTTTACAAACAAACAAACATGCATACACACAACTCGTTTTTATATAGATAGATAGATAGATAGATACAATACAAATTAACTGCGTAAAACTTGCGAATATACAACATTCTTCGCTGTCCAATTGTCGCTGCATATAAATAGATTGTCAGGTTTACCGACCCTCGAACATGCAACGTACAATTGTCCATGGGAAAAACAATCAGTATTAAGATCTATACCACATTTTTCTAATGATTGACCTTGAGCTTTGTTAATGGTGATTGCAAATGCTAATCGAATTGGGAATTGCAATCTTTTAAATTGAAAAGACAGATCCGTTGGAATCATGGGAATGTGAGGAATAAGAACAGCCTCACCCTCAAAAGGCCCTGTCAAGATTGTGGCCTCTATTAGGTTTTCCATTGTTTTTATTACGGCAAGTCGCGTGCCATTGCAAAGTTTTGGTGGGTTGATATTTCTTAAAAGTATTATTGGTACGCCTATTTTTAGTTGTAGCACGTGTGGTGGAAACCCTGAAAGATCTATGGAATTTAAAAATTCAGATGGATAATTAACCGCTTCATTTGGTTCCAAAACTGTGTCGACTGACTTGTAAAGGACTGCCTGGTCTCGAATCTTGGTCAAAACAATATTGTTGATTTCGTAGACGTCTATATTTTTGGGTGCAAGAATCGCTCTTTCACTTAGCCATTTTTTATTTTTATAATTTTTTAGAATATTCGGAAATACTTTTTCAATCAATTCATTTTTGGACGTCACTAAATTACAGAAATCAGCAGGTAGTTGTATACGTCCTGAAATTGAGTCTACTGGGAGCTTCAGCAATTCTTAACAACTGAGCGTTTCGCTTATGAAGAATAATATCTCGAGGTAAAAACTGATCACTGACCATAACGATTGCCACTTCGTCGATAGTTGGAGCATTGTATCTACGGACATGTTGGCCAGGAGGCGTTTTGTCAGCGGAAATAACAATTTTATGCGTATCAGTAAACATCAAATCGATGGCTGTTTTGAACAGACGCACTAAATTATTATTTTCGTGGAAAAGATGTTGCAATTGGGAAACGATTGTCCTTTCAACGTTGGGAGAAATTTCGCAACGTGCATTCAATTCAGAATTTCTATCACTGATGAAGACAAAAAACGCTTAGATTCTGACGTAGTTCCAGTAAGGAAAGTCTTCAATGGCTCTGGTGGTGCAGCCAATAGAGGAAGTTTAACTTTTCCTGAGGCGCAACACATTCCCATTGTTTCACCATTGAATTTCAAGGCCTTGCAATAGGGACAAATTTTAGACATTGTCCCGATTTGAACACATCTACTCAAGCTATAATCATCGACTTGGCTGTACCTGAATGCCAGGCGATAACTTTCAGGTTGCTCTGATTCCTCGGCACACTTTCTTTTCTTACTTTCTCTATCAGCAGCAAGCCTGATTTCTTGCTGTTCTTGTGATTCCTCGGCACGCTTTCTTTTCTTACTTTCTCTATCAGCAGCAAGCCTGATTTCTTGCTGTTTTTGTGATTCCTCGGCACGCCTTCTTTTTTCACTTTCTCTTTTAGCAGCAAGTCTGCTTTCGCGTTGCTCTGGTAGTTCCTCGGCACGCTTTCTGTTCTTTCTTTCTCTATCAGCCTCAAGCCTGTTTCCTTGCTGTTCTTTTGATTCCTCGGCACGCTTTCTTTTCTGACTTTCTCTATCAGCAGCAAGTTTTTTGGCATAGACTCTTTGAGCATCTTCATCGGCTTTTGCCAATGTAAGTTCATCAGTCATTTTAAACTTAAACATTAATAGATTTCTACGTGAACATATTTTTCTTAAATATCTTTAATGACGTCACCGTCATAGCAAAAATGACGACAACTAACTTCATGACGTCAGTCGACACAGAAACATGACGTCACCTGACAGACACACAGACAGACAACTTATTTTTATATATATAGATATATGTCGAGTGCCGAGGCCCGACACTCGGCAGGCTTCTATATATGTGAATCTCTTTTCCTGTTTTTTCCCTAGTAATGACATTCGCCCTAATTATGTTGTTACATAATTCAGTAATAATAAGGCGGGTCCCATTACGTATCCCTTCTCAATTATCTAAGTTACGCAAAAGCAGAACTATCGTATTTTTCTTTTTATTTTTAAGTCATTTGGTGATAATTCTGTAGTTTCAATTGAATTGGGGAGGTCTGGAGTAAAATCAATTCCTCTTTTTTCTTCATCTTTTACAGAATCGTAATTTTATATACGATTTATATTCTCCTGGGGATCGACAATTTTCACATTTATTTTACTAATTTCTTTGTTGGTTTAAGCTAAAATAACTCGATCCTTCATTAGATTGAAGTTTTGTTTAGACGCACGTTCTCCAAAAACTTCCTCAATTAATCTTCCTTATTCCTCAATTGTCTTCCAGTAATTCAACTTCATGTCAATTTAAGTAGGTTTTTAAGAGAATTTCCTTTTCGAGGATCAAGGTTCCTCGATCACACGCTCGAGGATCGAGGTTCCAGGATCACATGCTCTGTGTCGAATGTCTTATAGCTGCGTTTGTCTTTGCTCTTCATTTTCATTTTTGACGCGCTATAATTCTCGTTTTTGCTTATCTTCTAACTACCCGTGTCTTCAATCTTCATTTTCATTTTTGGTGCGCTCTAATTTTTGTTTTTATTCTAGCCACCCGTATCTTTCCTCTTTATGATCATTTTTGACACGTTTTGATACTCGCTGTTGCATTTTCTAACCGTATTTGTCTATCTTCTTCATATTTGATTTTTATTACTTCAGAAAATTACCAAAGTTAATTTTGACGATTATCTACACAGAATATGGTACGGTTAAAATAAAGTAGTATATCCTGAAACTTTTTCGTATAAATAATACCTATTCCATGTTTTTATTTGCTTCAACATACTAAAATATAGTTCAAATATCACTTCAAATTAGAAAAATCAACCTGTTAAAACATAAGATTTAGCTGCATATTTAAAAATAATTTTCGCACAATCCTTTTGGCCCTGGCGTAAAATAACATATATCGCTTAATGAAGTCCCATCTTTGTAACAAAACAAACAAGTAAAGAAAAAACATATCTTGTAAACAAATGTCAGTCATAACTGTAAGAGGGTCCCCAACAAAACCAGGTAAACTCTTTTGGTTTGATGGAATATGCTCCAGAAAAAAATAAGCTCAATTTTAGAAAAACGACACACCTTTGAACTATCTTCTCTCAGTCTTTGAACTATGAAAGGAAAACTTCTTTGTCCAGGAATTCCTTAGAAAAGATCTTATTTTTGACTCCTTGCGAAACCTAACTTTGCAAACATGACACGAAAGATCATACACTAGAGGTAAATATTCCCTTTTTAAGAAGAAAATGAATACCGAAATTATCAATTATTTTAGATTATTGGTTAGTACGAAGTATTTTCCGAAAACAAAAGTTCCTTGGAAAATTGCGCTTCTATCAAAAAGCTCAAAACCCGTCTTAAGAGCCACAATTCTTGGAGCTATGAAGATGACAATATTCTTATTAATATGCCTTTACTAGAGCTCACGGCTCTAAATGGGATTAGCATTGAAATATCTTCAAACCCAAACTATCAGGGAATACTTAGTGAGAAACTGATCATAATCACAACAGATGCGACTTAATAATGACAATTTCGCATTACGCTGCAAAATTTACGCCCCCCACACCAGAGAAAATGTCAAAGGACAATCAGTGAAAGGCATAATTGACTGTTAAAACATTGATGTGGTTTCTTTTTTGAATTTCCTTGTGACCCTTTTTCTTGTGACATGTATATATATGTATATATATATGTATATATATATATATATATATATATATATATATATATATATATATATATATATATATATATATATATATATATATATATATATATATATATACATATGTTATTTGATTTATGACGCATAATTAACGATTTATTGTTCTGTAATTAGATTTTTTGTTCTCTATATACCTGCCGTCAGATTTACAACTAATAACTTATAAATGTACAAGATATGATATGATGACACTAAAAAACAAAAACAAAAAAAAAACGATAAATAAAAAATTTAAAGAACTTACCGAACTAATAAGTTACTCTGTTATCACTAGTTTTGGCTCCAAAAGATTGAAAATATCCATATATCCATAGTTGAAAATATGCTACGAGTCAATTTCAACACAGAAGGAAGATATTGTCTTGGTGTCAGTCCTGTTGAGCAAAAGCCAACACATTCAAGTCTGTCAAGTAGTTACATCATCATCATGCGTGTATTTTAGAAGCTAAATTGACCAAGTCCACTTTTTTTTTGAAGTTTTCTTGATAAAGGCTGGATCCTAAGCTTCATGTAGCCAAAAAGTTGCTTATTTCCTAAAACACAAGTATTATAATCAACAATGAAAGCAAATCTTTTTGCTACACAAATCAATAACCGTTTTAGAGGTAAATTTGAGAAAGTCCGTTTAAATAAATCCATTTCCTATTGGTGAAAAGTTTCTATTGGTTAAAAGAAACCTTGTATGATTTTTGTTGGTGAGTGGTTAAGATAGCATGAAATTAAACAAGCATATAATCAAAAAGCACCAAATCGATGGGGGATTAAAATGAAAGCCGACAAAAAATTAATTTTCAGAAATTTTCCAACTGTTTTTCACTTGGTCAAGCCGGTCCTTGAATGGTTTCGGTTACTAAGGGCTGGAGAATATTTTTTACTTGGCTGCATCTAATGCTGCAATCATGATACTGAAATCAATGTAGTTACTTCAGCGTCAGTAATGTCCCATTCACAACGGGACATCACCAGTACTGAAATTTAGCTAAAGCCTAAGCCAATCAGAAAAATCGCAACATGAAAGGGGCTGTCAGAAATCACGATTTGGAGGAGGGGCCATATACTGAGATTCCTATAATTCGTGTTCATATTTTGTCAGTCAAGTAGCACATAATCAGACTGAATTTTTTTTCTTTTTTATACTTTTGAAGAAAAAAATCGCTTTTAAATTCACGTTAAGCCTAAAACTATATTAGTCAGCCATTGTAAATAACGATTACAAGAAGACTGGATTGATTAGTCGGGATTCAACGCATCTAGAATAATTCCTAAACGTCTTAGGAACCAAACTAGATAGGGGAAACGGATTGAACCATTAGAACTTGCTTTGTTTGAAGGATTTGAGAATAATCAGGCTCAAATTTGTTTTCTTTTTTTCCTTTTGAAAAAAAAATATAAAAAATCGCTTTTAAATTTGCGTTAAGCCTAAAACTATATTGGTTAGCCTTTATAAATAACGATTAGAGGAAGCAATTATGCGTATTACATTTTAAAGGTTTTATTTTACTTCTACTTTAACTTCTTTACTCTTTACTTCTATTTCTCTTTACTTCGGCTCTTTTACTACTACTCTAAGCTCAGCGCATATTAAAAGTCATATAGATATTAATCAAACAGTTCGTGGTAACGAACTGTAGTAAGGAGCGATCCGGCTCAATAGTAACCAAAACTCTAAAAAATTGAATTTTGATATAAAAAGCTACATCAAAAGAATCGCATTTTAATGCTGATTTTAAATATATAAGTTTCATCAAGTTTAGTCTTAGCCATCAAAAGTTACGAGCCTGAGAAAATTTGCCTTATTTAGGAAAATAGGGGGAAACACCCCCTAAAATTCGTAGGATCTTAACAAATGACACCATCAGATTCAGCGTATCAGAGAATCCTACTGTAGAAGTTTCAAGCTCCTATCTACAAAAATGTGGAATTTTGCATTTTTTGCCAGAAGACAAATCACGGGTGCGTGTTTATTTGTTTGTTTTTTTGTTGTTTTTTTTTGTTTTTTTTCCCCAGGGGTCATCGTATCGACCAAGTGGTCCTAGAATGTCGCAAGAGGGCTCATTCTAACGGAAATGAAAAGTTCTAGTGCCCTTTTTAAGTGACCAAAAAAATTGGAGGGCATCTAGGCCCCCTCCCACGCTCATTTTTTTCCCAAAGTCAACGGATCAAAATTTTGAGATAGCCATTTTGTTTGGCATAGTCGAAAATCTTAATAACTATGTTTTTGGGGATGACTTACTCCCCCATAGTCCCTGGGGGAGGGGTTGCAAGTTACAAACTTCAACCAGTGTTTACATATAATAATGGTTATTGGGAAGTGTACAGACGTTTTCAGGGGGATTTTTTTGGTTTTGGGGGTAGGGTTGAGGGAGGGGGCTATGTGGGAGGATCTTTCCTTGGAGAAATATGCCATGGGGGAAAAAAATTCAATGAAAAGTGCGCAGGATTTTCTAGCATTACTATAAAAAAAAAAAAAAACAATGAAAAAATAAACATGAAAACGTTTTTTCAAATGAAAGTAAGGAATAGCATTGAAATTTAAAACAAACAGAGATTATTACGCATATGAAGGGTTCTAAAAATACTTTAGCATAAAGAGCGAGGTATTTAGGAGGAGATAAATACCTCGCTCTTTATGCTAAAATATTTTTAGTGATTTCAACTATTTATTCTACGGCCTATTTGATTCAGGGGTCATTCTTAAAGAATTGGAACAAAACTTACGATTTAGTGTAAAGAGCGAGGTATTAACGAGGGTACAAACCCCCTCGTACACATAATAAAAATATAAGAATATAAAAGTTTGTTATGTAAGTTAATTCTTAAGTTACGTATATTTTTTACTAATAAAAACGTTCGTTGAATATTAAAAGTTCTAGTAGCCTTTTTAAGTAACCGAAAAATTGGAGGGCAGCTAGGCCTCCTTCCCCGCCCCTTATTTCTCAAAATCGTCTGATCAAAACTAAGAGAAAGCCATTTAGCCAAAAAAAAATTAATATACTAATTTCATTTCAATAATTTATGTGCGGAGAGCCAAAATCAAACATGCATAATTCAAAAACGTTCAGAAATTAAATAAAAAAAACTAGTTTTTTTAACTGAAAGTAAGGAGCGACATTAAAACTTAAAACGAACAGAAATTACTCCGTATATGAAATGGGTTGTCCCCTCCGCAGTCCCACGCTCTTTACGCTAAAGTTTTTAGTTGTTTTAAAAAGTAGAATTGTGGCAAAGAGTCAAACTTTAGCGTAAAGAGCGAGGGATTGCGGAGGGGACAACCCATTTCATATACGGAGTAATTTCTGTTCGTTTTAAGTTTTAATGTCGCTCCTTACTCTCAGCTAAAAAAATTAGTTTTTTTTATTTAATTTCTGAACGTTTTTGAATTAATGCATGTTTGGTTTTGGCTCTCCGCGCATAAATTATTAAAATGAAATTTGTATATTAATTCTTTTGTTGGCTAAATGGCTTTCTCTTAGTTTTGATCAGACGATTTTGAGAAATAAGGGGTGGAGAAGGAGGTCTAGTAACAAACTTACGTAACAAACTTACTAGTAACAAACTGAGGTACTAGTTACAAACTTATCTTTCATTAGTTACGTTTGCAGATGACCTACTAAGCCTTTCTTGCACTTTTTAAGGATACTCTTCAACTTTTGAGGTTATCAAAGAAGAGTACAAACACATTGGTTTGAGCTTTAATACCGAAAAAACAGTTGTTTTACCATTCAACTATAAAGGGAATAGAAACTCAATAAGTCTATCCGGCTCTGATGTTTTTTTTGCTAGCAATCTTACTTACCTGGGCATGCCTATTGGAGCAAACCTGAAAGAAACTGTAAACCTGGCAATTGAAAATCATACCAGTACGATCTGGGCTGCGTATTCGTTCCTGGCTTCAAACGTTTCGTACCTAAGTAGAGTTCACCCTTCTCACTTACATAATAGCCTAAAGGTTCCTCACTTACTTGCCCTTGCTCCTCTTTAGTCTTTCCTTAAATGTGGCGAAAGAAGGCAACTTCATCTCCTTTACTTTAAATTTGTAAAGCATATAATGGAACTTCCAACTTGGACAAGTAGCTCTTTTCTGCAAAGAAAGTATCATTTGGTAAACCCAGCTGGAGTTATTGAGAAGCGTATTTGTGTTTTCACTACCGAATGCCAGAAGTCTTCCCATCTTTGGTCATTTCTGTTTGTCTCTTGTTTGTAGTTGTCAAAGTGTGTTCTTATTTCTGTTTTCTCTTTTTTTTTTCTTTTCTTGATTTTCACTGTCTTTTGTCTGGGCTTTCTTTCCAGTTTTTTTTTGTGATGGGTTACAAATAAAATGATGATGATGATGAAGCAATATGGGAACATAGTTAACTTGGGAGTTTACTCTTTCCCCTTTCTTGCTTTCCTTACAAGGGTATCCGGGATTTCCCGAGATCTTGGGTCAAGAATTGCTCTTCTGACATGCAGATATCAAAAACAGGTTTTATATATAGGCTATTGAGGAGTGGGATCTTTATTATATTTAACTCAGAAAACTGACGCTTTGCTCCAGCGCTGGAATGGACAGACACGTCATTGTCAGCGTAAAATTTGGCAAATATTGTAAGTAAGGAATGCCAGCTCCATCTTTTGAATTAGCAAAACACTGTAAAAAATTAACTACAGACAGATTAATATCTAAATATGGGTCATCTGTATTTTAAAGGAAGACGTCTTTACTCTTTGCTTAACGTCTTAAGATCGACACAGGAGAAACATTCTTTAACATCTTAAATGGAGGAACAATAAACTTTTTGCCTGGACTTTGCAATGTTTTGAGAAAAACTTTTAACTAAATCCGATAACGGGTCTTTTAGGTTGATTTACGATTGTATCTCGGTCTAGAGCTTGATGCAAAACGCTAAATAACTTTTCTTTTACCTCTTGCACTTGACGCACCTTGATCGCATTGATTTCGATGCTTTCAAACTTGAAATTCTGCACCTAAATGTATATCTTGGATATTTCTGAAGTTTCGATGACCTGAAAAAGCAATTGTAAATGGACAAGTTTTTTCAGGTCTCAGCTGACTTTCGCTAATGAAATTGAGTCCTGTTTCTTGAAAAAGGATGAATCACTGGATTTTAATATACGGACTTTAATGTCTGCCGTCTCAAATTCGACGTTTAGTCTGTAAACAATGGGTCAAACGTATTTAAGAAAAAAAAAACTTTTGGATTGACCAAATCCACATAATGATTGACAGAACTCATGTCCTTTCCTCCTAAGAAATTTCTTCAAAATATTTAGGATACCACCTTTCTAATAATATTTTTAATAGCCTTTATAATAATACTCACATTCACAATGAAATTATTATCACCAGGATGAAGGTGAATTTCAGCAGAGTCGAGATAGTAGAAACTCTTATTAACAACGGAACAATAAAATATATTTCTATAGTTATATAGGAGACCTCAGAGGGGATGGGAGTTTACAACATCAAAACAGGGAACATGTTACTTACAAATAGCATAGTATAAAATCAAAAATTCTAGCTTAACTAATCCTTCCCCCTCTTTAATGCTTAAGTATAAGCTTGGTTATAATCAAAATTGGCTCATTTTGACAGTTTCAACTATTTTGTCAGTATCAGATATTCACACTCCCATATAAAAACAACAAGTTTTGCTTATAACCTGATATTATGTCCAACCATTTGGAACGGGGTTTGGGTTGTTAATTTTCAAATTAACAACCCAAACAAATTAACAAATTAAATTTCAAATTAACAGGAAAAAAGTTGATTTGGCTAATTTCTGGGCCCCTATCCCTTCCCAAAGCAAACTGTTGATGATCTTTTTGGCCAGGAAAATAATCCCCTAAGGTTTCATTACACCGGACTCCGAAAATTAGACGAACCCCCCTACCTTTTTTCCGCTACAAAATATATTTATATAGAATAGGCAAATGTGCATATTTTACGGCTCTTATCCAAGGGGCTCTGGGGGTTATGTTATCCTAAGATGCAAATTTGTATATTTTCAACCATTCGGAACAAAATGGTTAGTCTACCTTAAAATGTTGATGGGATGTCCAAATGGGTTGGTTGCTCCCTGATCGCAACTTTCAAAAAAGAAACGACCTATCAGTTTTTGAGTAAATGAGCATCCTCCTAAATTTCTACGACTGACAGGGGGGGGGGGGTTGAGGAGGATGTTGGCCCCTTTCTATACATGATAAATTATGCTCATTTTAGGATGTAATGTTGCGTTTACTTTCATTATAAAGGCGTAAACCAGAAAAAGGCGTAATAGTGAGTTTAAAAAAGCTTGGAAAACAAAACATCGGCCCTGACGAGACTTTGTTCAATTGTTCATCCATAGTGACCCCTTTACTTTTCAATAAGCTATAAAACCTTAGTTTTCTTCCCAAAACTACATCCCCGAAACAAAAGATGAATAAGTTCCATTGCCCGTCACACATGGGCAACTGAACATGGGTTTTCAACTAGTACAGCGATAGGTATCACGAAAACACAGAAAAGGACGGAAGCGAAAGCTAATGTTCACTGAAAATCGAGAGATTAAAGTGTAAAAAAAGAATCTTGGTCCTTGAGATTGTTGCTGCTTGTGCACGTTACCCTTGAATATACGTTTGTTATTAGGTGGTACGTGCCGTCAGAATGCCAAAGGCGGCGGGGTGCCGAAGTTTTCTAATAATCAGCTATTTACCGCAACCGCTCATTTTCCAGCACCTTATATCCATTAAACATACCTCCTGACTGTGCTAGCAGTGCCTGGCCACTTCACGTATGCCAAAGAGAATAGCAATATAAAATCAGGGCAACAATTTTTACAATCTGCAAGACATCCCAAAAAACAAAGTACCCCCCCCCACCAAAAAAATTGACTTCTATCTACTTATATGGTGCTCATTTAGACATGCAACAAATAGGGCTGGCACAGACCATGAGGACTCCAGAACGTTGAGATTTGGCCACTGATTTGAATCATTACGCTTCAGTGTAACAATCTCACCAAAGTTAATTTAGAACAAGAATGCCAAGATAGAGAATCACTTAATCTATAAACAACCACAGTTTTAATATTCTATAATTCTATATTTTTCTATATATTCTATAATTTTAGGGTGGATCAACGATATTGACGGTTCTCTGCACAGGCTACATACCTTGGTAGGATATCACTCAACTATACTATCGCGTTTTGATTTGCATCAATTTTTGGCGAGAATATTACACTTTTTCAAAGATAAATAACCCATCTTAAACTTCCCTTTCAAATGAATTTTTACAGTGCCATATCCAAGCCAATAAGCAAAATATTTCACACAAATCCAGTGATCATTACTTAAAGTTTAACACATCGATGGCATCACCATAATCAGCTCAAACTAACAAAATAACCTTTATAAAAGAGAAATATTCATACAGGTGATAAGGGTTAGGAATTGGCAACCTCCACGAAAAAAACAAACAAACAACTTTCAAGTTCGTCTTTGAATTGAATCTTTGTGTAAAGCCTCTTCTGGTAGATGTTCTTCTCATATAATCTGAAATATATTTTTTTTCAAATCTATGTCTCGAACGTAAGCTGAATAAAAACCATCATATTAAGAAGTTCAGCATGGCAATTAACGCAATATTTGAGTTTGACACCGTACTTATCATCTGACGACTAATTTGGTGGAGCAACTTTTGATATATCCTTAAGAAAAACGAGAAAGGGATGAGTAGACAAGCTTATCAAGGGCGAAAGGGGAGGGGGAGGAATACAAAGGCTTTGTTTTCTAGAACTAGGAAATTGTTAGATAATAGCGTGGATTGCCACTTTTGTTTACTTTGGTTATCAAGCGCAGTTGTTGTCCCTTTGCCAATGTCTGGGAATAACCTATATTTCCACAAAAACCTCATTATGCAGTTAGAAGCCACAAAACCTACTTTCAAATCTCAAAAAATTAACAGAGCGAAAACGATTTTCTCATTTTATTAATTATTTATACATAAAGTTTCACCACTTTTCCCTACACATTGTCGTATTGCATTCAACGCGACAAAATACAAGACACGTTCCAACCTATTGGAAAACAAAAGAAAAAAAAAGTATATGCGAGAACAAGAAACAAATTAATAATTAGCCACAAAAGAAAACCTCTGTACAACTAATTTTAAACGCATTTTTTTAAAAGAAACTCAATAACGATAAAAAGCACTTAAGTTCACTGGGGATAAGAGAATGAATTCGTCAGGAACCAGTCTCTTCCCTGAGGTTGATACAACCTCTATAAAACGACCCTTGATGATGTTATATCTTATCTAGCAATACGATGTTCCATCTCTGATGGAAAGTCCTACGACCTAGAAGCTTTATTTTCAGGCTATTTTATGCTATTTACAAAAAAAATAATTATCACATCTGTTTTTATAGAGGCGCTTATTTTCTTTACAAGATTTTTTTTAGATTTTTAACAGCCTCTAACCTCCGCAAGAAATGCCACACCAACAGATAAGAAAACGAAATTATTTAACGGCAACTAAAAACCAAACATGATCCTAGAGTGAAAGAAAATTTATTTTCAGGCTTTACTAGATTCTTCATCGTCAGTTGCTAAAGCTTGGAAGAACCGATTCAGTGATTTCATACAAATAGCGTGACCCTCATGCTCACTTGTAGGCGGACTGTCTTTCCATAATATGAAAGCCTGTTCAGATATGACATCTTTTTCGTACAAAATGAAGGCCATGTCATTTATGAATCCTGGAATAAAGAGCATATAAGCGCAAATTAATCAGAGAGAAATTTTTGCGATATGAAGGAAGTTTCAACGGCACCGCTATTACCAACACTGTTGATAATGTTGAAACAAATGATATAATTACAGATTATAAAAAACAGAAACAGATTGAGAAGGCCCATTTAACCTCATTTTTCCATTAAAAAAAATTAAAAGTGTACAAGAGTAAAAAAATTAGCCAGATTCACCCAACAGT